>NC_091590.1:13899560-13904560 GCF_042767895.1 Penaeus vannamei | reverse complement strand
AGACTGGGCCTATAACTCAGCCTCGCGCTTTGGTCGAGGCGGTGCCCGGGGGGAGGAACCGGTGGGGGGAGGGGGAGGAAGGGGGTGAAGGGGAGGTGGGTGGTGGTGGAGGGGGAGGGGTGAGGGGAAGGGGGAGAAGAAGGGAACTAATCGGAGGAGGAGGAGGGAGGGGGTGGGGAGTGGGGAAGGAGGAGGGGGAGGGAGGAGGGGGAGAAGGGAATAAGGAGAAGGGAGAAGAAAAATTATGATAATGATGTAAACAGATGATACTAACACTAACAATAATAAGAGCAGCAGCAAAAAAAAAAAAAATAATAATAATCCAAAGAAAGAAGGCATCAGAGGGCGACGATAAAGAAGAACGAAAGAAAAAAGAAGAGATTAAGAAGAAGAAGAAGAAGTAGAAGAAGAAGAGTTATAAGAGCAAGCAAAAAGATAATCGAATTGCAAGACTGGAGGCTGATATTAGGTTTTCGATCGGCGGTTAACACGGCGATGCTGAGATGATAGTGTGAAGGAGGAGGAGGAGAAGGATGGAGGGAGAAGGATGGATAGCGAGGAGGAGGGAGGAGGATGTGGGATGGGGGTGGAGGGAGGGGGAGTGAGGAGGAGGAGGAGGAGGTAGAGGTAGAGGTGCAGGAGGAGGAGGTGGTTGGAGGATGGAAGAGGATGATGGAGGAGGAGGAGGAGGATGGAGGACAAGAAGGAGAAGAGAAAGAAGTAAATGAGTGAAAACGAAAGGGGAGAGAAGGGTAGATTGAGTAATTGAAGGTAATAAGTCATAAAGGGCGGGATACATGCACAGAAATTTATGGAAAATTGAAAAGAAATAAAAAATGAAAATAGCAGTGATCCAAAGACAAACATTCGAGGCCAGAGAGGGAGAGAGAGAGGGAGAGAGAGAGAGAGAGAGAGAGAGAGAGAGAGAGAGAGAGAGAGAGAGAGAGAGAGAGAGACAGAGAGACAGAGAGACAGAGAGACAGAGAGACAGAGACAGAGACAGAGACAGAGACAGAGACAGAGACAGAGACAGAGAGAAAGAGAGAGAGAGAGAGAGAGAGAGAGAGAGAGAGAGAGAGAGAGAGAGAGAGAGAGAGAGATAGAGAGAGGTCAAAGAAGCGCATCGCCCAGCGCCCCCTTTCGTCTGGCGCGTCGGAGCCGCCGCAGAGGTTGAAAGGCGGCGCGTCGGTCCGCAGAGTTGCGCGGGGCGAGCGGCGGGGACGGGGCCGGTAGAGTCGTATGTCAGCCGGGTTAGTGTTCAGGGTCGTAACCGTTTTATGTGCGCAGTAGAAATTTCCTTTAGGGAAATGACGCGGGGCAAACAAGGGCTTTTTTGGGGTGGGTTGGGGTCGGGTGGGGTTGGGTTGGAGGTGGTGGGGGTTCTTCGTGTCTTATTTTCACGGTTGTGTTCAGCCTTCTCTTGGTTTCTCATTCTCTCTCTCTCTCTCTCTCTCTCTCTATCTATCTATCTATCTATCTCTCTCTCTCTCTCTCTCTCTCATTCTCTCTCTCTCTCTCTCTCTCTCTCTATCTATCTATCTATCTATCTATCCCGTTCTCTCAATTTATCTTTCACTTTTCTACATTCTTGCTTTTCTCGTTCTCACCCTCTTCCCCCCTTCTCTCTCTTTCTTTTTTCTCTTTCTCTTGCGGAATGGTAACGTGTGTCAACCAATCTTGCTGACCTGCGTTCGATCCTGCGCGCTGCCAGTGGATGGTAACCCCGGCCACTCCTTGCACACAGAGATTTAATAGCAAATAAAACAGACAACATGTCACCGCAAAGAATATCTATTGTAACAAATGGAATTAAAGTTAGAAAAAAAAAACTTTTTCCTCCCTCTCCCTCTCCTTTTCCTACTCCCTCATCTTTTTCTTCCCTCTTATACTCCCTTTCTCTTTCCCTCTTCTTCTCTCTCTCTCTCCTCCCCTTCTCCGTCACTCTCTCTCCCTGTTCTCTCTCTCTCTCTCTCTCTCCCTCTCTCCCTCTCCCTCTCTCCCTCTCTCCCTGTTCCTCTCCCTCACTCCCTATCCCTGTTCCTCTCCCTCTCCTCTCCCCCTTTCCCCTCTCCCCTCTCCGCCTCCCCTCCCCCCCACTCGAGGCCCCACTCCCAGGCCGGAGTTGTAATGAGACGCTTGTGTGTTTTCTGGTTTCTTTGGTAAATATCTTTGAGTGCAGCTCAGGAGAGGCGGCGCTCCTCCTCGTGATTAGGAGGAGGAGGAGGAGGAGGAGGAGGGAAGGAGGAAGTGGAAGGGGAGAAGAGGATGGGAAGAGAGAGAGAGAAGAAATAGTAAGAGATGGATGAAGTGGTGTTGGTCTGTGGCCTGGCGGAGGTGTTGGAAATACTGGTGATTTGTTGTATTGTTAATAAAAAAGAGTTTGCCGTTATTTCAGTGATGTTACTAGTAGTAATGAAAATGGATGTTATCATCATCATCAAAATCATCATCATTATTACCATCTTCATCTTTATTATTATCTGCATTATCATCAACATTTATCACAAGTACGATATTATTGCATTTTACTTTCTTGCCTCTCTCCCTCTCTCCCTCTCGCTTTCCTCTCCCCGTCCCCCCCCCCCCACCCCACTTCTCCCCCTCCTCCTCCCTCCTTCCCCCTTCTTCTGTTTTGACATCTTAAGCTCTTAATACCTTGCTTCATTATTCATATTCAATTAAGGAGCCAATCCAGAGGGGCCTAGTGTTTTTCACGGGAATTTTTATTATTATTTCTTTTGGGAGGAGAGGGTGTGGGGGAAGGGGGGGAGGGAGGAGGGGGTTGGATCGTCGGGAGGGGAGGGGGGGGTATTCGCTGTTGAATTGGTTAAAATGGTTATTGTTGTTGTTGTCTTTTTGTTGTTTTTGTTTTCATTGGCGGTAGCGTTGGCGGTCTAATATTGTTTACTGTTTTGTTATTATCATTTAGTTATCATTATTGAGGGTTGTCTCTTTTCGTGGACATTGTTATTATTGTTATTAGCGTTATGATTGTTATTGTTACTGTTCTTCTTCTTCCTATCATTATCAATACCATTATGATTGTTATTGTTATAATTATTGTTTTTTTCATAATTCTATAATTGGTATTTGATGTACTATTTATAGTCATATGCTGTTTTCACCGTTATTCTTTTTATATATACACATTTTTATATATCTAGCATCTTGTCTATTAATTTATCGGTCTATCTATATATCCGTCTATCTCCTTATCCGTCTATCTATTTATCCGTCTATCTATTTATCCGTCTATATATTCATCCGTCTATCTCCTTATCCGCCCATCTACTTATCCGTCTATCTGCTTATCCGTCCATTTATCTGTCTATGTCATTTATCCATTCGCGCGTAAGTATCACGCCTTTGATCTCCGAGCTGTTTTCTCACGGTTTGTATTATCACCAATTCCACGCTTCATCTCCGGAGGCTGGAGGTCATGGGCGGGATGCGTGTGGGCGTTTAGGGAGGGGGGGGCATCTTTCCCATACCCCCCCCTCTCTCTCTCTCTCTCTCTCTCTCTCTCTCTCTCTCTCTCTCTCTCTCTCTCTCTCCCTCCTCTCTCTCTCTCTCTCTCTCTCTCTCTCTCTCTCTCTTTCTCTCTTTCTCTCCTTCTCTCTTTCTCTTTCTCTCTCTCTCTCTCTCTCTCTCTCTCTCTCTCTCTCTCTCTCTCTCTCTCTCTCTCTCTCTCTCTCTCTCTCTCTCTCTCTCTCGACTCTCTGTATTTCTTTCTTTTGTTGGTATTGTTTGTTGTTATTGTTTTTTCATTATTTTTTTTTTTTTGTGTGTGTGTGTTGTGTCCTTTCTGGTTAGCTGTCTTACTTTTGTTTTTATTCTGTGTCTCTTTCTCTCCATTTCTCCCTTTCTCTCTCTCTTTCTCTCCATTTCTTCCCCCCCTCTCTCTCTCTCCCTCTTTCTTTCTCCCCCTCTTTCTTTCTCCCATCCCTCTTTCTATCTCCCCCCTCCCTCCCTTCCCTCCCTCCCTCCCTCCCTCCCTCCCTCTCTCTCTCCCTTCCCTCCCCCCCCTCTCCCTGAAGGTAGAGGAAATGCTGCGATATTGATTTGTCGGCGTATTGCCCTGGCGTGGGAGAGATTAGATGGGCCTTGATGTGAAGAAATTAGGCCTGGCTAAGTGTCTCTCTCTCTCTCTCTCTCTCTCTCTCTCTCTCTCTCTCTCTCTCTCTCTCTCTCTATATATATATATATATATATATATATATATATATATATATATATATATATATATATATATTTATCTATATATCTCTCTCTCTCTCTCTCTCTCTCTCTCTCTCTCTCTCTCTCTTTCTCTCTCTCTCTCTCTCTCTCTCTCTCTCTCTCTCTCTCTCTCTCTATATATATATATATATATATATATATATATATATATATATATATATATATATATATATAATTGTCTCTCTCTCTCTCTCTCTCTCTCTCTCTCTCTCTCTCTCTCTCTCTCTCTCTCTCTCTCTCTCTCTCTCTCTCTCTCTCTCTCTCTCTCTCTCTCTTTGTGTGTGTGTGTGTGTGTGTGTGTGTTTTTCTCGGTATTTCTGTTTCTCTCTTTCGATATTTTTCTCTGTCTTCTCTTTATTTCTGTCTGTCTCCTCTCTTCTCTCTCTCTCTGAAAATGATAAAAGTGTTTGTAGAATAGTGATGGTGGTGAACATGATGATGGTGATGTTCATACCAGATGATGAACATGATGCTAAAGATGTTCATACCAGATGATGAACAGAAGGATGGTGATGATGGCAGCCGAGTAACAGGTTTTCCTTGGGCGAATTGGCCCTCACTTATCTCGATGTTTCGTGTTTTATTAGAGATGTAAAATGCTGTTCGGCGATGCGCTGTTTGTATCTCGCTCGGCATAACTAGAGATGTTTTTTTTTTTTGAACGATATTTTTGTGTTTATTTGCATTGTTTTGTTCTTGTTTTTAAGAAGGGGGCGAGGGAGGGATAGGTGGAGGGAGGGAGGGAGGTTGTGAAGGATTTG
>NC_091590.1:13889560-13892060 GCF_042767895.1 Penaeus vannamei | reverse complement strand
TAGGGAAAAGGAGGAGAGGGCGAGGGGGAAAGGACCTGTCAGGAGGGAAAGAGAGAGAGGAGGAGTGAGAGAGAGGGAGGGGGCAGAGAAAGAGAGTAAGAGAGAAGAGAGAGTAAGGAGGAGGGGGGGGGATTGGAACAAGGAGATTACAGCCTTTGCGAAGTGATGTGCAGAATGCCATATCATCGGTCGGCCATTTCATTTGCATAGACACAGATGGATGGATGGATGGATTGGGGCGTCGGGGGTGGATGGAGGAGGGTGGGGGTGGGTGATAGATATGCAGATGGGTGGTTGGCTTGATGGAGGGTTGTGGGGACAGATAAGGAAGTTGTAGATGTATTGAAAACGTGTGCATGCTGGCGAGGATGCACACACACACACATGCAACTGCACACACACATCTACAGTTTCATTTCCACACATCCGTACAAAAACACCTGCATACACATACATACACTTACATATTTATACACACGCACATGCACGCGCGCACACACACACTCACACTCACACTCTCACACTCACACTCACACTCACACTCTCACTCTCACTCTCACTCTCACTCTCTCTCTCTCACACACACACACACACACACACACACACACACACACACACACACACACACACACACACACACACACACACACACACACACACACACACACACACACACTCACTCACTCACTCACTCATACTCATTAACTGACTCACTCTCACTCACTCACTCACTCTCACACACAGAGGTAGAGTACGTCTGTGTGCCTCTGTGTGCACACCGACAGTAATTATCCTCGCATGCATATATATAATCCATCGAGTGAGCCAATCGTCTGCCGATGGATTAGTGTTGACATGCATAATTCGCTCCGCCTCGTCCTCAGCGCCGGGAACATCAAAGGCAAGCGAATTATAAAGATACTGTAGTATATTAGTTACGGAGATCTCGGCGGCGGCCCCGGGGATGGGGAATTGGGGTGGCATCCGTGTGGCTGTCTGGATGTCTGGATGTCTGTCTGGATGTTTGTTTGGATGTTTGTTTCAGTCTCTTTCACTTTCTGTTTCTTTTTTATTCTTTCTCTTTTCCTATACACCGTCTCACTCTCTCTCTGTTTCTGTCTCTCTTTTTCTTTTCTTCTTGTGTTTCTCTCCCCCTATACTTCATTTTCTCCCTCCTTACTCCCTCGCGGTTATCCCCTTTGTCCTCGCGTTATCCACCCTCCCTCCTTATCCATATAACATTCCGCCTCTTACTCCCTTTTCTCCTTCCCCCTTCCCCTTCCCCTCCCTACCCTTCAACCCCCCCACCTCATTCCTCCCTTGTTGTTAATCCTCCCCCCAGAACCCCCACCGCTCCCTCACTTACTCCCTTTTCTCCTTATCCTCCTCCCTCTCCCTCTCCACTCCCTTTACCCCACCCCTACCCCCGCCCCACCCCAACCCCAACCCCTCACTCACTCCCTTTTTTCCTTATCCATCTCCCTCTCCCTCTGCTGCCCCTTTAACGCACCCCTTACCCCCACCCCACCCCACCCCTTACTTACTCCCTTTTCTCCTTCTCCCCCTCCCCTCCACCCCCTTTACCCCACCCCCACCCCACCCTTACCCCCACCCCACCCCACCCCTTACCCCCACCCACCCCTTACCCCCACCCCACCCCACCCCACCTCACCCCGACCCCACCCCCACCCCTTACCCCCACCCCTTACCGCCGGCCCGGAGCGACATAATAGTGGCAATTGACACGTCAGCGGGACGGTCACGGCGGAGCGGAAAGATTGCCGGCAGAGGAAAGGTCGTGGGAGAATTTCAAATGACGACCGTTTTTTCTCTCTCTTTTTTGGGAGTCTTTTAAATGGCGCGGATTTTTTTTTTCTTTTCTTTTTGTGTGTGTGTGTATTTGCAGTAGTGCAGTTTTTTTTTTGTGTGTGTATGTAGTGGTGTGTTTTTTATGTGTATATTTCAGTCGCAATCAGTCTCTCTCTCTCTCTCTCTCTCTCTCTCTCTCTCTCTCTCTCTCTCTCTCTCTCTCTCTCTCTCTCTCTCTCTCTCTCTCTCTCTCTCTCTCTCTCTCTCTCTCTCTCTCTCTCTCTCTCTCTCTCTCTCTCTCTCTCTCTCTCTCTCTCTCTCTCTCTCTCTCTCTCTCTCTCTCTCTCTCTCTCTCTCTCTCTCTCTCTCTCTCTCTCTCTCTCTCTCTCTCTCTCTCTCTCTGCATTAAATACAAACGAAAATGGAAGTGTAGAAAGAGAGAGAAAGATTAACAGACTTACAGATGGACAACCTGAGACAAACAGACACACAAAAATGGATAAACAGAAAGAGACAGAAAATTGACAGGAGAGAGAGAGACTGTGCCTGCGCGAGATAAATAGGCAACAGCAGAGAGAGCGGGGGAGAGAAACCAAAAAGGGATTGATAGATAGATAGATAGGAATATCGAGACCGGGAGCGACAGCGAGAGGGAGAGACAGGCAGGGAGTGACAGACAGACAGGGAGTAA
>NC_091590.1:13844560-13864560 GCF_042767895.1 Penaeus vannamei | reverse complement strand
ATGAGAGAGAGGGAGAGGGGGAGGGAAGGAGTGGGAGAGGGAGAGGGAGAGGGAGAGGGAGAGGGAAGGAGTAGGAGAGGGAGGGAAGGAGTGGGGAGAGGGAGAGGGAGAGGGAGAGGGAGAGGGGGAGGGAAGGAGTGGGAGAGTGGGAGATGGAGAGGAGAGGAAGATGGAGAGGGAGAGGGAGAGGGAGGGAAGGGGAGTGGGAGAGGGAGAGGGAGAGGGAGAGGGAGAGGGGGAGGGAAGGAGTGGGAGAGGGAGATGGAGAGGGAGAGGAAGATGGAGAGGGAGAGGGAGAGAGGGAGGGAAGGAGTGGGAGAGGGAGAGGGAGAGGGAGAGGGAGAGGGAGAGAAGAGTGGGAGAGGGAGAGGGAGAGTGGGAGGGAAGGAGTAGGAGAGGGAGAGGAGAAGGGAGTGGGAGAGGGGAAGGGAGTGGGAGAGGGGAAGGGAGTGGGAGGGGGAAGGAGTGAGAGGGAAGGAGGGAGGGAGAAGGAGGGAGGGGGAAGGAAGTGGGGAGAGGGAAGGGAGTGGGAGAGGGAGAGGGAGAGAGGGAGAGGGAGAGGGAAGGAGTGGGAGAGGGAGAGGGAGAGGGAGGGAAGGAGTAGGAGAGGGAGAGGGAAGGGAGTGAGGGAGAGGGAAGGAGAGGGAGAGGGGGAAGGAGAGGGAGAGAGGAGGAGGGGGAGGAGGGAGAAGGAAGGGAGAGAGGAGAGGGAAGGGAGAGAGAGAGAGAGAGGGAGAAGGAAAGGAGAAGGAAGAAGGGAGGAAGAGAGGGAGAAGAAGAAAGAAAGAGAGAGAGAAAGAAATATGATGATGATAATAGTTCGATCCGCGGGAATGACTCGGCAACAATATCCACACATGTCAGACCAAGGAGCTGCGGGGAGAACACAAGCCAGGGAGAATGCAGAGGGTCGTAAAAATTCGAGTTTTTTCCCCCCTCCTTTTTATTTTTATTTTTATTCTGATGTGTTGGCTTGGCTTGTAAATAGTTCCTGGGGGGGGGGGTAGAGAGGGTAGATCGAGAGGAAGAGAGAAAGAAGTAAGTGAGAGAGGTAAGAGAGAAAGAGAAGTAAGTTAGAAAGAGAAGTAAGAGAAAGAATTATAAGAGAGAAAGAGAAGTAAGTGAGAAAGAGAAGTAAATGAGAAAGAGAAGTAAGAGAGAAAGAGAAGTAAGAGAGAAAGAAAGTAAGTGAGAAAGAGAAGTAAGTGAGACAGAGAATTACGTGAGAAAGAGAGAAAGAGCTGAATAAAAGCAGAGAGGAAGAAGAGGAGACGGACGCAGGCGCCCACAGAGGCACGCACAGACAGAGACAAGACACACGCAGATACACCGAGGCGGACTGCCCGACCGACCGACCGACCGACCGGTTACGCGACTCGGTATCGGCGCGTATCGGGCGTGCGGTTGTAGCGAGTGTATCGGCCGTTGTATCAGGTTGTGTAGATTGTCTAATTACCCGTCGCCTGCCTCCTTATAAGGGCGGCGCCGAACCGATCAAGAGGTACCTGATTCCTCCTGTCACTCGGCCGGGGTTCACGGGCGGCGCTCATCTGCCTAAGTGTTCGGGCTGGTGTGCGTGCGTGCGTGTGTGTGTGTGTGTGTGGTGGGGTTGAGGTAGGAGGGTGGGGTAAGGTAGGGGTGTGGGGGAGGGTTGAGGTAGGGGTGTGTGTAGGGAGGTTGAGGTAGGGGTGTGTGTGTGTGTGGGGAGGTTGTGTATGTGTATGGGGTTGTGTGTGTATGGGGGGGGAGTTGTGTGTGTGTGTTTGGGGAGTGGGGGGTTGTGTGTGTGTGTGGGGGGGGATGTTGTGTGTGTGCGGGCTCCTCCTCTTGCTTCTTGATGGGCACCTCCATGGCTGAGGAGGAGGGGCTTGGCTGTGGGCGTGGGCGTCGGTGAGTCTTGTGGCTTTGGGAGAAATGATCGGGTGGAATTCGTCTCTTCGTTTGTTTGTTTGTTGTGTCTGTGTTGTTGTCTCTGTTGTGCTTTTTTCGTTTGTGGAGATGGATTTCCTTCGTGTTTGTTCCGTTGATATTTGCTGCTGTTGTTATTTTGATTGTTGTTGTTGTTTGTTTTTTATCAGCATTTTCGTTATTATTGTTTTTGTCCTTATCTTCATTGTAACCATTATCGTCGTCTTCGTCGTCATTATTTATGACTTGACTTTACCCATTTTTTTCTTTTTTTCCAGGTATGTTTTATCGCCAGTCGTGATGTCGGTTTTGGATATGCTCGGTAATGTGCAACGAATTTGCTTGTTTATTAATTGTTTTGCCTATTTGTACATTTGTTAGAGTGAGAGAGACAGAGGCAGAGGCAGAGGTTAAGAGAGAGCGAGAGCGAGAGCGAGAGCGAGAGCGAGAGCGAGCAAGCGCGTGCGCCCATATGTTCTCTTTCTCTTCTCACTGCGTGTCAGGACAAGGCTTTCTTTTCCCCTCTCTTCGTCTTCATCCTCTTCCTCTTGTCAACTACTCCGTCTCCCCCATCTCCCCTTCTTCCCTTTCTTCCTTAGTCGCTCAGTTTTCTTTGTTATTCTGTCTTCCTTAGTGAGACGAAGTTGTAGGATGGGGAAAGACGAGAGGAAATGGAAGGGGAAAAATGGGGAAAAATAGATAATAAGATTAAGGGTAGTAGCAAAAGAGGGAAAAGAAAAGGGAGGAGAAAAAAGGGAAAGAGGCGAGTGGAGGAGAATGAGGAGAAAATGAAGGGAACGGAGCTAATGAGATTAATCGGCTGATGTGGGAGGAGGAAGGAGGAGCGAAGGATTTGCTGGTGGAAGGAGGACAGAGTAAAAGAAAAAACAAGAAGGAAGAGAAGAAGAAATAAAACCAAAAGAGATGGCTAAAAAGAAGAGAAAAAGGCAGTTAAAATACGAAACAGAAGAGAGAAAGAAAAGTAAAGTAAAAAGAAAAAAGATAGAAGGTTAATTATGGTGATGAGTGAGGCAAGAGGGGGAGGGAGTAAGAGGCAGGGGAAGAGGGGAGAGGAAAGGAGAAGGGGGAAAGAAGAGACGGAGGGGAGGGAGGGAAAGAAGAGAGGGAGGGGAAGGGGAAAAGAAGAGAGGGAGGGGAAGGGGGAAAAGAAGAGAGGGAGGGGAAGGGAAAAGGAGAGGGAGGAAGAGAGGGAGGGGAAGGGGGAAAAGGGAAGAGGGAGGGGGAAGGGGGAAAGGGAAGAGGAAGTGGGAGGGGGGAAATGGAAAAGGAAGGGGAGGAGGAGGATGAAAGAAGAGAGGGAGAGGGGAAGGGAAGAGGGAGGAGGGGGGGGGGGGGGAAGAGCCGTATGCATCCGCCCGCAGACGAGGCACAGGGCGCAGCATCCCGCCCTCCGCTCCCTTGGCTTCCGATATTATCCTTTTCCGCCGCAAGAGAGGTATCAAACTTTACCAGACGTATTATTAAAGCAAACACCGGTGTTGTGCTTAATCATGGAGCGCGCGAGAGGAGAGGAGGGGGGAGAGGGAGGGGAGTGGGAGGGGAGAGGAGGGGTGGAGGGAGAGGAGAGGGTTGGGAGAGGAGAGGGAGGGAGAGGAGGGGTGGAGGGAGAGAAGGGGTGGAGGGAGAGGAGAGGGAGGGGAGAGGAGGGGTGGAGGGAGAGGAGGGGTGGAGGGAGAGGAGGGGTGGAGGGAGAGGAGAGGGTTGGGAGAAGGGAGGGAGGGGAGAGGACGGGTGGAGGGAGAGGAGAGGGTTGGGGAGAAGGGAGGGAGGGAGAGGAGGGAGGTGGAGAGGGTTGGGAGGACGGTGGGGGAGGAGGAGGATGGGGGTGGAGAGGGTTGGGAGGAGGGAGAGGATGGGGGAGGGGGGTAAGGAGGGGGAGAGGAGGAGGAGGGAGAGGATGGGGGGTGGATGTGGAGAGGGTTGGGAGGAGGGAGAGGATGGGTGAGGGGTTTGTGGAGAGGGTTCGGAGGGGGAGAGAGTTGGGAGGAGGGAGAGGTTGGATGGGGTTTGTGGAGAGGGTCGGGAGGAGGGGGAGGGGTAGGATGGGGAGGCGGGGGAAGGAGGGAGGGAGGAAGCAGGTTTGGGTGGTTGGGAGGGAAGGAGAGAAAGAAGGTGGGCAGGAGGAAAGGGTGGAAGCCAGGGGAGAGAGGTAGAGAGGTAGAGAGGTAGAGAGGTAGAGGTAGAGGTAGAGGTAGAGGTAGAGGTAGAGGTAGAGGTAGAGGTAGAGGTAGAGGTAGAGAGAGAGAGAGAGAGAGACAGAGAGAGAGAGAGAGAGAGAGAGAGAGAGAGAGAGAGAGAGAGAGAGAGAGAGAGAGAGAGAGAGAGGGGGGAGTGAGAGGTAGAGAGAGAGGGGAGAAGGGAAGGAGAGGGAGAGAGAGGGGGGGAGGTAGGTGGGAGAGGAGAAAAGGGTAAGTAAAGAGGGTGAGGGAAGCTGGGGAGGAGGCCGGGGGAAGAGGAGGAAGATACGAAGATGGTAGTTTCTCCTTTCTCTCTCCTCTCTTCTGTCTCTCCCCTATCCTCTTGTCTCTCTTCTCACCTCCCCCTCTCTCTCTTCTCACCTCTCCCTCTCTCTCTCTTCTCACCTCTCCCTCTCTCTCTCTTCTCTCCTCTCCCTCTCTCTCTTCTCTCTCTCTCTTTCTCTCTTTCTCTCTCTCTCTCTCTCTCTCTCTCTCTCTCTCTCTCTCTCTCTCTCTCTCTCTCTCTTTTCTTTCTTTCTCTCTCTCTCTCTCTCTTCACTTAACCTCACTTTTACTCGTCATCCCGTCCCATCCGTCCCCTCACCTCCCTTTCCTTTTCCTCCTCTTCCCTCTCCTTCTCCTCCTCTTCCCCCTCCTTCTTCTCCTTCTCCCCCTCCTCCTCCTCCTCTTCCCTCTCCTCCTCCTCTTCCCTCTCCTTCTGCTCCTGTTCCCTTTACCGTCACACCTCCTCTTCCCTTCCCTCCCCTTCCCTCTCCTCTCCCTTTTTCACGCAGGCAGCAGAAAATGGAATTGCATTTCCAGTCTCTCCTATTAAACCGTGTGATATATATTATTCAGTGTAATCTCCGCGTAGTCAATCCTGTTGCAGTCAGCTTAACCTAGGCTGCAACACTGAAAATCTCCGAGTCCGCCGTCAGTTTGCCCGGATGCTGCATCTCTCTTATCTCTGTCTGTTTCTCTGTCTGTCTCTCTCTTTTTTTCTTTCTTTCTTTCTCTCTGTTTTTCTCTCTCTTTCTCGGTCTTTGTTTCTCTTTTTCTGTCTCTCTTTCTCTCTCTGTGTATCTCTTTATGTGTATCTCTTTCTCTGTCTCTCTTTCTCTCTCTGTGTATCTCTTTCTCTGTCTCTCTTTCTCTCTCTCTTTCTCGGTCTCTGTTTCTCTGTCTCTCTTTCTCTCTCTGTGTATCTCTTTCTGTGTATCTCTTTCTCTGTCTCTCTTTCTCTCTGTATCTTTCTCTGTCTCTCTTTCTCTCTCTCTTTCTCGGTCTCATTTCTCTCTCTCTCTTTCTCTCTCTGTGTATCTCTTTCTGTGTATCTCTTTCTCTGTCTCTCTTTCTCTCTCTGGCGCCATCTCTTTCTGTGTATCTCTTTCTCTGTCGCTCTTTCTCTCTCTGTGTATCTCTCTCTCTGTCTCTCTTTCTCTCTGTGTATCTCTTTCTCTCTCTCTCTCTCTCTCTCTCTCTCTCTCTCTCTCTCTCTCTCTCCCTCTCTCTCTCTCTCTCTCTCTCTCTCTCTCTCTCTCTCTCTCTCTCTCTCTCTCTCTCTCTCTCTCTCTCTCTCTCTCTCTCTCTCTCTCTCTCTCTCTCTCTCTCTCTCTCTCTCTCTCTCTCTCTCTCTCTCTCTCTCTCTCTCTGTAATTTCAAGTCTTAGTTGAATCAGTTCCTCATTCTTCCTCTTTCTCTCTCTATCCTGCACACACTCATTCACTCATTCCTCACTCGCTAACTTCATCCTCACTCAAATACACACTGGGATTTCCACCTTTTCATGTAAATGGACGAAATTAGTGAGAGGGGGAGAGAGAGAGGGGGAGAGAGAGAGGGGGAGAGAGAGAGAGAGGGAGAGAGGGAGATAGGAGAGAGGGAGGGGGAGAAAGAGAGAGAGAGAGAGAGGGAGGAGGGAGGGGGAGGAAGGGGGAAGGAGGGAGGGGGAGGGAGAGACTCCCCCTCACCCACGAGCGATGGCGTCCGCCCTCACCCTCTCCCTCAGGGTTCCATAAGCTCCCCTCCCCCATCCCGATAGAGGTTCTCCCCTCCCTGCTCCCCCTCCCCCCTCCACCATCCCAGATTTGCGCGAGAGGGATGTGTTACTATTATTTTATTATTCTCTCCACCCTTTTATCTTTCTTTTGCTCTCGCTGTCTTTCTCTTTCTCTCATTCTCTTTTATTCTCCATTTCTCTCCTATTCTCTTTAATTCTCTCTCTCATATTCTCTTTTATTCTCTCTCTGTCACCCTCTCTCATTCTCTTTTACTCTTTCTTTCTCCCTCACCCTCTCCATCCACCCTTTCTTCTCCTCACCCTCCCCTTCCCCTTCCCCTTCCCCTTCCCCTTCCCCTTCCCCTCCATCTTTCCCTCCTTCCCCCCCTCCCTCCCTCTTTTCGTTCCCTCTTTCCCTCTTTCGTCCGTTCTTCTCCCCCTCTGTTCGTGGCGGCAGACCGGAAGATGGTCGCATTTAGCTGCATCCAAATTTTTTCTTTGGAAAAAAGTTAACTAAAATTGAGAAGACCCCCCCACACCCAAAAAGAGAGAGAGAGAGAGAGAGAGAGAGAGAGAGAGAGAGAGAGAGAGAGAGAGAGAGAGAGAGAGAGAGAGAGAGAGAGAGAGAGAGAGAGAGAGAGAGAGAGAGAGAGAGAGAGAGAGAGAGAGAGAGAGAGAGAGAGAGAGAGAGAGAGAGAGAGAGAGAGAGAGAGAGAGAGAGAGAGAGACAAAGGGAAAATTTGCATATTTTTTTCATTTTTAGTTTCCATTCTAAGGCTGTGATGGGAAGTACAGTAGCGAGATTTCCCAGTAGTCGATAGATTTCCCAGTTGTATTATTTTCTGTATTTCTGCTTCGTTGTCGTGGTCTTGTTGGTGTTTCGCGCGTCATTCTGTCTTCGTTGAAAAATAGTCCAGTTATTTTTAGTGTTATTATTACTGTTTTATCAGCGTTTTTGTTATTTTTAATTAATATTGCTCTTGTTATTATTGTTGTTGTGCTTATTTTTTAATCATTATTGTTATCATGATGATCATCACCATTTTATTATATATTATCATCTCATATTACATCATCATCATCATCATTTTATTATATCATCACCAATATCACCATCAGCATATCATCATTTTATTATTATTATATCATCATCATCAGTCATCATTCACGATGATGACAATGGTTTTGATTTAACTAATGATTATTATGATATTGATCATTAATATCACTAACATTATTTTTAACATTGTTATCTTGTCCTTCCTTTCACCCTTATTCCGCATCATCCTTCACAATTCTGGCAATTTCCCGATAAGCGGCTGCGAGTCCGGTTGCCTTCGGGGCGGAAGCGGCCTCCCCCGCGGCCCGCCCCGGCGACGAGGCGCCATTCCACATTCAACGGACTTTCTTGCAGGAAAGTTGTCGGACTCCATTAAGAGGTTTATCTAACGCAGGAAATCGGGGTTGTGGGCGATGGGGGTGAAGGGTGAAGAGGGTGGAAGGGGGGGTCAAGGGGGAGGGAGGAGGGTGTGAAGGGGGGGAAGGGGGAGAAGGGCGAAAGGGGGAGGGTGTGAAGGGGGTTGGTGGTATGATTGTTGCTTTTCAGATTTCGGGTGTTTCGAGGGCTTTGGGGTTCGTGTTTCGTGTTTCGTGTTTTGTGGTCGTTTCGTGTGTTCTTGGTTTTGTGTTCTGTTTTTTTTTCGCGTGCTCCGTTCGTTGCGTGTTCTGCGTTGTGCGTGTCGTGTGTTGTAGCTTTCGTGTTTCCAGGATTCGTGTTACGTGTACAATCTTTTGTTCCCCAATTTTGTTCTTTTTTGTGTTCTTTCTGTGTCGTTCTTGGCGTCTTGTTTTTTTGTCTCCTGTTCCCCATTTGAATTGTTCCTTGTTTATTACTCGCTCGTTCCCCCTCTTTCGTTCCCTTTGTTCCCTGTTTCTTGTTCCCTGTTTGTTGTTCCCGTTATTTGTTCCTTGTTCCCTCTAAGAGCCACTCTATCTCCCTTGTCTTGCCATGTCTTCGTAAACGGTTATTAATGATGATGCATCCGCTGCTCTTGACATTCATATTCGCGCTCTCTCTCTCTCTCTCTCTCTCCCTCTCTCTCTCTCTCTCTCTCTCTCTCTCTCTCTCTCTCTCTCTCTCTCTCTCTCTCTCTCTCTCTCTCTCTCTCTCTCTCTCTCTCTCTCTCTCTCATTCTCTCTCTCTTTCCCTTCCTTCCCTCTCCCTCTCCCTCTCCCTCTCCCTCTCTCTCTCTCTCTCTCTCCCTCTCCCTCTCCCTCTCCCTCTCCCTCTCCCTCTCCCTTTCCTTCCCTCTCCCTCTCCCTCTCTCTCTCTCTCTCTCTCTCTCTCTCTCTCTCTCTCTCTCTCTCTCTCTCTCTCTCTCTCTCTCTCTCTCTCTCTCTCTCTCTCTCTCTCTCTCTTGTCTCTCTCTCTCTCTCTCTCTCTCTCTCTCTCTTTATCTCTCTCTCTCTCTCTTTCTCTCTCTCTCTCTCTCTTTCTCTCTCTCTCTCTCTCTCTCTTTATCTCTCTCTCTCTCTCTTTGTCTCTCTCTCTCTTTCTCTTTATCTCTCTCTCTCTCTTTATATCTCTCTCTCCCTCTCTCTCTCTACCTCTCTCTCTCTCTCTCTCTCTCTCTCTCTCTCTCTCTCTCTCTCTCTCTCTCTCTCTCTCTCTCTCTCTCTCTTTCTCTTTCTCTTTCTCTCTCTCTCTCATTTCTCTCTCTCTCTCTCTCTCTCTCTCTCTCTCTCTCTCTCTCTCTCTCTCTCTCTCTCTCTCTCTCTCTCTCTCTCTCTCTCTCTCTCCCTCTCTCTCTCTCTCCCTCTCTCCCTCTCTCCCTCTCTCTCTCCCTCTCTCCCTCCCTCTCTCCCTCCCTCTCTCCCTCCCTCTCTCCCTCCCCTTCCCCTCTCCCTTCCCCTCTCCCTTCCCCTATCTCTTTCTCTTTCTCCTTCGCTCTTTCTCGTTCGCTTGCTCTCTTTCTCTTTCTCTTTTTCTCTTTCCCCATCCTTCCTTGCTGGTTAACTTCCCTGTTCTGATATGCAGTTTGTTCGTGTAGTATATTTTACATCTTCTCTGCCGGTTTTACTTTTTATGTTTGTCTTTGTTATTGTGCTATTTTCAATTATTGTTAAAAAAGTCTTTGTGTGTATTGCGCATTTCCTTTTTTGTCGTTTACGTATTTATTTGTAATAAAGAAACCTTCCTATGCACATTTTCCGCGTTTATTTATCGACTAAGTGTAAAAAAAAAAAGAAAAAAAAATGTACTCGGGAACAGCGTGTTTACGAAATCTCTCTCCTTGTTATTTTAGATATTTACGTCTTAATCTGCTCCGTGATAATATAGTGACGCCTCTTATTGTCTTCGCTCGCTCTCCCTCGACGTAAGATGAGAACGCTTTGATAAGAAAAATGGTAGGGGGGGTGGGGGAGGGGGAAGGGGAAGGGGGAAGGGGGAAGGGGAAGGGGAGGGTGGAAGGCACTTTTTCACCCCATAGTAGAAGACGGACAGGGGGGGAGAGTTCAAAGGCCGGTCGCCCCTTTTTCGTTTGTCGTTCTCGGGTCTTCGCTTTGGTCTTTTTGGTTTATTTTTTTTTTATTTTTTTTTGGGGGGAGGGGGGTATTTTTTTATTTCGATGGTGTTGTTGTGGCTTTTATTGTTTTGTTTGGATTATTTTCTGTTTTCATATTCTATTGTCTTATTCTTTTGTATCTGCTCTTCTTCTTTTCCTTCTCATCCTCATCCTCCTTCCCCTCCCTCCTTTCTCCCCTTTCTTCCCACCCTTATTCCACCTCCTCCTCCTTCCCCTTTCCCCTTTCCTCCCACCCTTATTCCTCCTCCTCCTCCTCCTCCCTTGCCCCTCCTTCCCCTTCCCCTTCCTCCCCTCCCCTTCCCCTTTCTCTTCCTCCCCTGCCCCCTTATATCTCCTTATCCGAGATCCTCCTGCCAGGGCGGGTTTGACTTATCGTCGATCGGGGCGGCAGATTAGCCCGAATTAAGGAATAAACGAGTGTTATTATCATCAAATATATTAAAATCAGGAGGACGGGATCGCTACGGTAATTGCTAAGGTCTTCACTCTCTCTCTCTCATTCTTTCTTTTTTTCTTCCACACCCTCCCTCATCTTCTTTCTCCTTTCCCCCCTTCTCTCTCCTTATCCTCCTCCTCCTTTACGCCATCTTTTTAATCATCTACTATACCTCTTATGTCCCTCCCCCTTACCCCTTCCCATTTATCGCGTCCCCCTTCCCCTCCCTTGACTTCTTCACCCCCTCCCCTCTACCCCTTCCCATTTATCGCCTCCCCTTCCGATAACGCTATACCCCCCCCCCCCCACTCGCGTCAGGCACAGATTAGGAATTTATGGGCTTTTCGACTGAAGACTTAGAGAGGGGGGGGGGGGATTAAGACGAGGAAGAATGCGATGATGAGGGGTGAATGTGGGAGGGAAAATAATCTGGAAGAGGGAAGGAGAGGGAGAATGCGATGATGAGGGGTGAATAGGGGAGGGAAAAATCTGGAGGAGGGAAGGAAAGAAAAGGAAGAGGAAGGGGAAGAAAGTGAAGCGTTACGAGGGAAAAAGGAGAGAATGGGGACGAGAAAGAGGCAGAAATGGAAGTAGAAGTAGGAATTGAAGCAGGAAAGGAGGAGGAGGAGAAGAACAGGTAGGAACGAGGGAAGGAGGGTTTTTGGAGCTGCCTTCGTGTTTTCATTTGCTGACCGGGGGGGGGGGGGGTTGTGTTCTTTCCTTTGGCCTCGTTTGCTTATTTCTCTGTTTGTCTGATAGATTGTTATGGTGATGGTGATTATGATGAGATAGTTATTATGCTTGTTGTTGATACTGATTGATATTATTTTTTATTTGTGTTGATGGTGTTGTTGTTGATGATAACGTTGTTTTGCTATTGTTGTTATTTTTTCCTCGTCCTGTTTTTACCTCTTCTTAATTACCAGCACATCCCCCTTTCCGCCTCCCCTCTGTGCGTTACACCATTACCAATACCACCAACACCATTAAGACGAGGGGAAACCTAACACTGTAGCCTCACTTCTCGTGACAAGCTCTGCCCTCCCCTTTCTCTCTCTCTATCTCTCTCTTTCTCTATCTCTACCTCTATCTCTCTCTCTCTCTCTCTCTCTCTCTCTCTCTCTCTCTCTCTCTCTCTCTCTCTCTCTCTCTCTCTCTCTCTCTCTCTCTCTCTCTCTCTCTCTCCCTCCCTCCTCCCTCTCCCTCCCTCCCTCCCTCCTCCCTCCCTTTCACCCACCCTCCCTCCCTCCTCCCTCTCTTTCTCTCTCTCTCTCTCTCTCTCTCTCTCTCTCTCTCTCTCTCTCTCTCTCTCTCTCTCTCTCTCTCTCTCTCTCTCTCTCTCTCTCTCTCTCTCTCTCTCTAATTATCTATCTGTCTTTATTTATATCTTTGATAACTCCTTCCTCTCACTATCTTTTTCCTATCCTCTCTCCCTTCCTCCCTCCTCGTCCCTTCCCCTCTACTTCTAATTTCCCTCCTACCCTCTCCTCTTTCCCTCTCCTTGCTTCTCTTGTCCCTCTCATCGATGCCTTCTCCCTTTCCTCCTCTCCCCCTTCCCCGCTTCCTCTCCTTCTCCTCCCCCTTCCCCTCTCCTTCTCCTCCTCTCTCTCCTCCTCCTCCTCTCTCTCCTCCTCCGCCTCCCTCTCCTCCTCCGCCTCCCTCTCCTCCTCTCGCGCCATGCCATGACTGCCGCAGAAGCAGGGGAGGGGGAGCGAGGCGAGGCGGGGAAGACAGAGGCCCCTGAAATACCAACCAGCCAACCGGGAGGCGGGCGTGCGGGCGTGCGGGCGTGCGTGCGGGCGTGCGGGCGGGCGTTCGGCGTCTCGAGAAGGCGACTCATTAGCGGGGTTCCGACGGCGGGTACACGCGCGAGGATTTTCTTGGAGTGTGTGTTGGTGTGTGTGTCTGTGGGGGAGTGGGTGGGAGGGGGAGGGTAGGGGGGAGGGGGATGGGAGGGAGGGATGGAAGGGGGAGAAGGAGGGAAAGGGAGAGACGAAGGGATGGAAAGGAGGAAGTGCATGTCTAAGGGGAGGGAGAAAGTGAGGGAGATAGAGACAGGGAGAGAGGGAGAGAGATAGAGACAGGGAGAGAGGGAGAGAGATAGAGACAGGGAGAGAGAGAACGAGAACAGAGGACAGAGACCGAGAACGGGCGGGCTCGGAAACCCAGCATCGACACGGGAGCGTCATCCATGCATCATTTGTGTCGCTGGCTAATCCAAACCATTACCCCGAACAGGGATCTCTCTCGGCAATTGAAAGGCTTTCCTTCACTCCGAGGGCTATTTACCCCCTTCCCCTCACCCTCCTTCCCCTGATCCCCTCGCCCGCTGCCCCTCACGTCCCTCACTCAGCTTCCCCTCATCTTTCTCTCTTTCCGAGACCTTCCCCTCACCTATCCTCTTCACCCCCCTGGATCTCCATAGCCCCTCACCCTGCACTTCCCCTTATGCCCCTCTCCTCATTTTATCATTCTCCTCACTTCATCTCCTCATTCTCCTCACTTTATCTCCTCATTCTCGTCTCCTCAGCCTTCCCTTCAGTCTCTCACCACTCCCTCATACACCCTTACGCCTCACCCTCACTCTTTCTCCCTCACCCTTCACTTTTCACTACCTCACCCCCTCACCCTTGCTCCCTCACTCCCTAACCCTTACTCATTCACCCCCATACTCTTACTCTTTACACCCTTACTTCCATCGTCCCCCTCTCCCCCTCGCTCCCCCTCCCTTTTCCCTTCGCTCCCCCTCCCTCTTCCTTCGCTCCCCCTCCCTTTTCCCTTCGCTCCCCCTCCCTTTTCCCTTCGCTCCCCCGCCCTCTTCGCCTCACCCCCCTCCCTTGTTCCCCTCTCCCTCACCCCCACCCCTTCCCTAATGGTTCCCTGGGGGAGGCCATACGCACCTCAGAATGATCCCGTAAACTGCCATACTATTCTTAAGGACTTAGCCTTGTCCCCCGCTTGTCCTCCCCCCCTTTCGCCTCGCATCGCTCGTTTTCTGTTGTCTCCTCTTCCTTCCTCTATTTTCTCCCTCTTCCTCCTTCTCATCATCCCTCTTTCTTCTTCCTTTTCTCTTCTCTTTCTCTATAGTCTTTTTTTTCATCCTGTTTCTCCTTTTCTTTCTTTCTTTCTTTCTTTCTACTTTCTCTTCTTCCCTTTTTTCTGTTTTTCCTCCTCTCCCTCATTTTTTTTTCTTCGAGTTTTTTCGTTCCGTCAGAGATATTCTGTTTGATATTTTTATGTGCTTGTGTATCTCTTTTCATTATTCATTTTTTTCTGTATCTCTTTTCATTATTCATTTTTTTCTGTATTTCTCTTCATTATTCATTTTTTCTGTATATCTTCATTATTCATTTTTTCTCTATCAGGTATGCTTTCTCCTTTTGCTCCCATTTCTTGATTGCGCTTTCCATTACTTTTGCATCAGCATCTTTGTTTCTTTCATCTCTCCTATTTCTGTATTTATCATTCTCTCTCTCTCTATCTATCTATTTATCTATCTATCTGTCTACCTATCTGTCCATGTAGCGATCGATGTCATTTTACGTATCTATCTACTTATCCATCTTTCATTATCGATTTATCTATTTAATACTCATTCGTTTCCGTGGATTCATCTCCCCTATTCCCTCTTTCGCATCTATAGTATCTCTCCCTCTCCCCTCTTTTCCCCTCATCTCCCCTCCATAGTAACGACTTTTCCCCCTCGGTTATGGCCCGGTACCTTTTCTTTTCCCCTCTCTCCCCCTCTCCCTCTCTCCCTCTTCACTCTCCCCTCCTTTTTTCACCATCAACCCCCTCTCCTGCCCCTTCCTCGCCCCCCTTCCACCGCCACCCTCCCATCCCATCCCCACTGCCTTTCCTCTCCCCTCTCCCCTCTTCCCTCTTCCCTCTTCCCTCTTCCCTCTTCCCTCTGCCTTCTCTCCTCTCCCCCTCACAAACCTATGTTGTGACGTGTGCTTACACTATTAGCGAACGAATGGTTTATGTGTGTGTTGGGGGTGGGATGGGGATGGGGGTGCGAGTGGAAGGGGGCTAGGGAGGGAGGGTAAGGATAGGGGGTTAAAGGGGGGTTAGTCTTCTCCCTTCCCCCCTCTCTCTCTCTGTCTCTTTCCTTCTCTCTCTCTTTATCTCTCTCTCATTCTCTTTCTCTCTTTCTCTCTCTCTCTGTCTCTCTCTCTCTCTCTCTCTCTCTCTCTCTCTCTCTCTCTCTCTCTCTCTCTCTCTCTCTCTCTCTCTCTCTCTCTCTCTCTCTCTCTCTCTCTCTCTCTCTCTCTCTCTCTCTCTCTCTCTCTCTCTCTCTCTCTCTCTCTCTCTCTCTCTCTCTCTCTCTCTCTCTCTCTCTCACTCTCTCTCTCTCTCTCTCTCTCTCTCTCTCTCTCTCTCTCTCTCTCTCTCTCTCTCTCTCTCTCTCTCTCTCTCTCTCTCTCTCTCTCTCTCTCTCTCTCTCTCTCTCTCTCTCTCTCTCTCTCTCTCTCTCTCTCTCTCTCTCTCTCACTCTCACTCTCACTCTCACTCTCACGCTCACGCTCACTCTCACTCTCACTCTCACTCTCACTCTCACTCTCACTCTTAGCTCCTCCTCCTCTTCCTCCCTCCTCCTTTCTTTCTCCCTCCCTCCCTCCCTCCCTCCCTTCCTTCCTTTCACTTCTCCGCCCCCCTTCTTCTCCCTCTTTAACCAGGACAGTGAAGTATTATAATCGGAAGTAAGTGCTGTTCTTTTTTCCCCATCTTTATCCTTTTTTTCATTTTTCAGTTATTATTCTTTCATTTTTCCTTTTTTTTTCTTTCTTCCGGGGAGTTCTAACATGCTCCGGGAGTCGCAAGTTGGACGAAGACGCTTGAAGGAGAGTCTAAGGAAGTCAGGAAGTCTTCATCTTAGGAGGGTTAAGAAAAAGGAGGTGGGGAAGAGAATAGAGAGAGATGGGGGGGGGAGGGAGGGAGGGTTAAGAAAAGAGGGAGGGAGGGAGAGAGGAAGAGGAGGCAGGGGAGGGAGGGAGGTTGGAAGGCAAGAGGAGGAGGGAGGGAGAGGAGAGGTAGGAAGGTTGGGAGGGAGGGAGGGAAGGAAGGAGAGAGGTAGGGAGGGAGCGAGAGAATGAGAGGAGGAGGAAGAATAAGAAAACGGGAGAGGATACAATGATGGGGAAGTAAGAAAGAGAAGCGAGAGACAGAAACGCAGACGTAACGAAAAACACGATAAAGGAAGAGTTAAAACAATGTATGCGAGCGCGTGGAGTAAGAAAGTGCAGTGACCTTACTATGGGAGGGAGGGGAGGGGGGGGGGCTCGGGAATGTGCTCTGAGCGCTCGCTCTT
Source organism: Penaeus vannamei (assembly GCF_042767895.1). Taxonomy (NCBI): domain Eukaryota; kingdom Metazoa; phylum Arthropoda; class Malacostraca; order Decapoda; family Penaeidae; genus Penaeus; species Penaeus vannamei. Next base: position 13,849,121 of record NC_091590.1, on the reverse strand, counting down.
CTCGGCTCTTCTCCTCTTCTCGCATCTCCTCCTCTCATCTCTTTTCGCTCTCCTTCTCTCGTCTCATTTCTCTCTTCTTCTCTCATCCCATTTCTTTTTCCTGCTCTCATCTCATCTCTCTCTCCTTCTCTCATCTCATCTCTCTCTCCTCTCATCTCATTTCTTTTTCCTTCTCTCATCACATATTTTTCATGCTCTCCTCTCATTTCTCTCCTATTTTTCTTCTCTTCTCTTTTCTCATGTTTTCTTCTTGTCTCTCATCTTGTTTCCTATTTTTTCTCTACACATGTCTGTTCCTTTTGTCTTTTTTTCTCCTCCCTTCTCTTTCATTCTTCTTCTCTTTACGGTTCTCCTATTCTCTCCGCTTATGCATTATCGTCTTGTTTTTTCTGTGTTTCCTATTTTATTTTTTTCTTTCCCCGTAAATCAGCCTTTTTGTCTTTTTCCCCTTCTCTTCCCCTCTTCTTTAAATTTTGTCCTCCGCTCTTCCACCTCCTAAATCTTTTCTTTTTTTTTGTCTCTTCCTTGTGTTTATCGCCCTCTCCCTTCCTTTTTCTTTCTCGCTTATTTCCCCTCTTCGTACCCGGTATCTGCTCTTGTTTCCCTTTCAGCGGTCTTTTTCTCCTTTGCCGCTTCCTCCATTCTCTTTATTTTACCTTTCTCCTTTTCTGTTGCGTATATCTTTTTCCTTGTTCCTTTGTCGTTTTTCTTCTCACCTTTTTCATCTTCTATTTCTACTACCTTTAATTTCATTTTGCTTCTTCCTCCTGTTATCTTTCTCTTGCTCCTCTCCTTCTTCCTGTTCTTCTTTCTCCTCCTACTCCGCTCCATCCTCCTCCTCCTCTCCCTCCTTTTCCCCCTCTCCTTTTTTTCTGCTCTTCTCCTTCTTTCTCCTCCTCCCTCCTCCCTCTCCTTCTTTCTCCTCCTCCTCTCCCTCTTCCTCCTCCTCTTCCTCCTCCTCCTCTCCCTCTTTCTTCTCCTCCTCCTCTCCCTCTTTCCCCTCCTCCTCTCCCTCTTTCTCCTCCTCCTCTCCCTCTTTCTCCTCTTCCTCCTCCTCCTCCTTCCTCCCTCTCCCTCCTCTCCGGCCGTATGTCATCCTAACCTGCGGCAACGATTAAAAACCAGTAAAAATCTTTCCCCCTCCCCCTTGTAATCAGTACAGCCCCCCTCTCCTTCCCCACCCCTCTTCCTCCTCCCTCTCGCTCTCGCTCTCCCTCTCCATCTCCCCCTCCCCCACCCACTCCCATCCCTCTCCAACCTCCCCCTCCCCCTCCCCCCCACCTTAATCCCTTATCCGAAACATGAACGATATATAATTATTTAGAGACTGGAGTCGATGATGGGGGTGGAGGAGGGGGTGGAGAGGTGGAGAGGGGGAGAGAGGAGGGTGAAAGATATCTGGAAGTGTAGTAATTCCAGTGTTGTAAAACGATTTAATTCTTGCAAGAGGTCGGAATGAGCGACAGAGCGAGCGGGCGGTAGAGGAGCCGCGTCGAAATAACACGTGATCGGGTGATTGAAGGGGATCGAGGGGTGGGGGTGTGGGGGGGAAGATGGAGGGTGGGGGTGATTGAAGGGGATTGGAAGGGGATTGGGGGTTGGGGGAGGGGCAAGATGGAGGGGTAGGGAAGGGGATTGGGGGTGGGGGTGGGGGATAAGATGGAGGGGGTAGGGAAGGAGGATTGGGATGGGGAGGAGGAGGTGAGAGGAGAAGGGAGAACGGAGGAGAGCTTAGTCGCGCAGATCAAGCGCCTGTAACATCAGGGGGGTTCCGGAGAGGGCGTTCTTTGCAAGATGCTGATCTATTGTTGCAGTTCACTTAAAAGTTTTTACCTTTTTTTTATTTTATTTTTTTTACTTTTTTCTCTTTTTTTTTTTTACTTTTTTTTTTTTTTTTTTTTTTTTACTTTTTTCCTGTTTTACCCTGTTTTACTTTAATTTGTTTTCTTTGAAAGAGAGGGAAGAGAAAGAGAAATGAGGTGGAAGAGAGAGAAGAAGGGAAAGAGGAACGTGAGTGGGAGCGAGAGGAGGAGGAGAAAGGGGGGAGTTGGAGTGTGAAGAAGATAAAGCTAGAGAGAAAGAGAAAGAGAATGAGAGAGAGAGAGAGAGAGAGAGAGAGAGTGAGAGAGTGAGAGAGTGAGAGAGTGAGAGAGTGAGAGAGTGAGAGAGTGAGTGAGTGAGTGAGTGAGTGAGAGTGAGAGTGAGAGTGAGAGTGAGAGTGAGAGTGAGAGTGAGAGTGAGAGTGAGAGTGAGAGTGAGAGTGAGAGTGAGAGTGAGTGAGAGTGGGAGAGAGGGAGTGAGAGTGGGAGAGAGGGAGTGAGAGTGGGAGAGAGGGAGTGAGAGAGGGAGTGAGAGAGGGAGAGAGGGAGTGAGAGAGGGAGAGAGGGAGGGAGGGGGAGAGAGAGATGTGCTGTTGTCTCTGCATTCGGGTGTGGGTTTACGAGCCTGTTTGCGTTGTACACGTGTTTGTTTGTCTTTGTACACTGCAAGCAAGCAAACAGTCCAGGGGAGAAGGAGAGAAAGGGAGAAGGAGAGGAAGGGGAGAAAGGGAGGGGAAATAGGGGGAAGGGGAGATGGGGAGGAGGTTGGAAGAAGGCAAAGGGGAGAAAGAGAACAGGTGAGACGGGAAGCAAGGGAGAGGAGGAGGAGAGAGAGAGAGAAGGGGTGTGGGGAAATAGGAGAGGGAGAGGAAAGGGAGGGGGAGAAGCGCAGCAGAAGGAGGGAGCAAGGAGAGAAGAGGAAGAGGTAAGAAGGGGAAATAGGGGCAGGGGAAAGGGGCAGAAGAGGTAGCGGAAAAGGGGGGGGAAGAGTGCAAGAAGAAAAGGGAAAAGGGGGGGAGAAGAGGTAGGAAAAGGTAGGAAGAGAAGGTGAAGCGGTAAGGAAAAGGGGAAGAAGGGGAAGAGGGACGAAAAAAGTAGGAAGAAAGGGAGAAGAATTAAGAAAAAGGGGGGAGCTGGGGAGCTGGGGGAGAGCGTCCTCCTGCCGGGTCGCCCCCCCCCCTAGTGCCGGGTCATCTGTCACTCGACTGGAGAAGCGCATCCAGGCCCCAGTAGTGACGGGGGAGGAGGAATATCAATCTATAATCTGCCTTGATGTATGATGCAAAATTATTATGGAATGATTTATTTGTACGTATTTTTTTTTTTTGGGGGGGGGTGGGGGTGGCGGTGGGTGGTTGTGGGGGGAGGGGAGTTGGTGGTGGTGCTTTTTGTACGCTTGGATATAAACACTATCGGTGTGACTGTTTATTACTGTGGCCCCTGTAGGAGAATCTTTTGGCTTCGCGATCTTCATATCTCTCTTTTTCTTTCTTCCTATCTCTTTATTTTCTTTCTATCTGTCTCTTTTTTTTTCTCTATTCTATCTCTTTCTTACTTTCTTTCACTTTGCTTCTATATTTATCTTCTCTTCTCTTCTTCTCTTCTTCTCTTCTCTTCTCTTCTTCTTCTCTCTTCTTCTTCTTTCTTCTCCTTCTCTTCTTCTTCTCTTCTTCTTCTTTCTCTTCTTCTTTCTTTCTTTCTTTCTCTCCTCTCTTCTCTCTTCTCTTCTCTTCTCTCTTCTCTTTCTCCTCTCTTTCTCTCTCTCTCCTCTCTCTCTTTCTCTCCTCTTCTCTTTCTCTCCTCTCCTTCTCCTCTCTCTCTCTCCCTCTCCTCTCTTCTCTCCCTCTCTCCTCTCCTCTCCTCTCCTTCTCCTTTCCTCTCTTTCTCTCTCTCTCTCTCTTCTTCTTCTCTCTTCTCTCTCTCTCTCTCTCTCTCTCCTCCCTTCAATTCTCCCTTATATTATTCATGCTTTTTATTTATTATCCTGTTTGAGTATTAGTGAATCGGTCTTACCGCTGTTTGCATCTGATCTGGTTTCGTATATAGACATATTTCCCTTTTATTCCTTGGTGCTTTTTCCCTTCCCTTCTCCTTCTATCCATTACTCCATCCCTCCTCTTACCTGCATCCGCCTCTCCTTTTCCCTTTGTTTCTTCCCTCTTTATCCATTCATCTCTCCCTTCATTCCCTCTTCTCCCCTCCACATTCCTTCCCCTCCTCTCCCTCCCTTTTCTCCTCCCTTTCCCCTCCTCCCTCCTGAATCTCTGCCTTCTTCCCCTTTCTCATTGCTTCTTCCCCTTCCCTTTTACCTTCCCATCCTTCTCTCACTGCCCTCCCTTTCTCCCCACCTTCTCCTCCCCTTCCTCCCCATCCCTCTCCCACTGCCCTACCTCCCTCCCACTGCCCTCCCTTCCCCCCTCCCTCTCCCCCTTCTCTCCCCTTCTCTTCCCCCCCCATTCCTCCCTATTCCCCCTTCCCCACCACGCCCCCTTCGCGGCTCAGATGGTAACCGCCATTTCTTTTTATCGTCCAACATTTCCGTTCCCGCTCGCATTTGTCGGCCGTGCCTTTGTGTGGCGCCGTTTTATTTTGGCCTACGCTTTGTCGTCGTCCTCTTCTTGTTATTGTTCTTCCCCCATTCCCCCTTTCTCTTTCTCTCTCTCTGTTGGTCTCTCTCGCTCTCTCTCTCTCTCTCTTTCTCTTTCTCTTTCTCTTTCTCTTTCTCTTTCTTTCTCTCTCTC
>NC_091590.1:13837060-13842060 GCF_042767895.1 Penaeus vannamei | reverse complement strand
CATCATCATCATCATCATCATCATCATCATCATCATCATCATCATCATTGTCGTCTTCATCATTGTCGTCGTCATCATTTCCTCCCTACATTTTTTCCTCCCTTTTTTTTCTCCTACTTCCTCGTTCTGTCTCCATCCCACTCCCCTCACCACCCTCCCCCACTTCCTCTCTCCCTCCTTTTCCTTCTCCATCCACTCTTTCATCCACTCAACTACTCCTCTTCTCTTTTATAACGTAGCTCCTCTATCTCCTTCTTGACCGTCTTCCCACTTCCCTCATATACCTACTCCTCTCCTTTTCTCTCCCTCCCCCTCCTTCCATAGTTTCCTTTCCACTTTCTCCCCGTTCACCCTTTTCTGTCCCACTTCCCTCTTCTCCAACCTCCATTCCTCTCCATCTGCCTCTCCCTTCCTTCCCATTCTCCCTCCTTCCCCTTCTTCTTCTCTCCCTCCTTCCCCTTCTTTTTTCTCTCCCCTCCTTCCCCTTCTTTTTTTTTTTTTTTTTTTTTTTTTTCTCTCCCTCCCTTCCTACTTCCCATCCTCCCCTATTCCATCAATCCTTCTCCTCCTTCCTCCTCCTTCCCTCTTCCTCTCCTGTTGCTCCTTCCTCCCCCTTCCCTCCTATCCACCCCTCCTCCCCTCTCCCCTCCTCCCTTCTTCTCCCCTCCCCTCCTCCCCCTTCCCTTCCCCTATCCGCACTTTCCCTCCACCTTCCTCTTTTCCTCCCTTCCTTCCCTCCTCCCTTCTTATCACTCTCCCCGCCTCCCCGCCTCCCTTCCTCCTCTCCTCCCTTCTTCCCCTCCTCCCTTCTTTCCCTTCTTCCCATTCTCCTCCGCCTCTCCTCCCTTCCTCCCCTCCTCCCCTCCTCCCTTCTTCCTTCTTCCCATTCTCCCTCCCTCCCTCCCCCTCCCCCTCGTGGCACAGGTGTTTGTAATGGTCTCGGCCAATCAAGCTCCCAAACCCTCACAGATCGCTCAGGGAGGGAGTGCCCCTTTTTCCCCTCTCTATCTCTCGCTCTTTCTCTGTCTTTCTCTTTTCTGTGTTTTCTTCTTTTCGCTTTTTTTCTTTCTTTCTTTCGGGGTGGGTACTGAATGGTGCGTTGTATGCTGGTTATTATTTTGGAATTTCATTTTAGTTTTGTTTTCTTTTGTTTTCGGGAGTTTGTTTTGTTTTATTTTCTTTCTCGCTTTCGTGGTTCATTGTGAGGCATTTTTTTCTCTCTTTTCCGTTCCCATTTTTTTTATTATCTTCCTTTTTTCCTTTCCCTTTATACCTCTTACCCTTCTCACCCCATGCTGACCCCTAGGGAGGAATGGGGCATTTCTATAGATTTTTTTTATTGTGTGTGTGTGTGGGAAATTACCACATGTATTGTTTGTTGGTTGATTACCATCCCCTCCCCTCCCCATCCCTTCTTCCTCCTTTTTTCTTCTTTTTCTTCTTCTCCCTCTCTCTTATTATTCACCCCCCTCTTTCCCTCATTCTTCCTTGTTCTTTTTTCTCCCCCACTCTCTCTCTTTCTTATTATTATTCTCCCTATTTCTCTTTCCCCACTCTCCCTGCTCCTCTCTCTTCTTCACCCCCCTTATTTCTTTTCCTTTCTCCCTCCCTCTTATTCCTCTCCCTCGCTCTATTTCCCCTCTCTCCCTATTTATCTTTTCCCTGTATCCCTATTCATCTTCCCCTCTTTCCTCTCCTCCCACTCCTTCTTTCCTTCTCCCTTTCCTACTCCCTTTCCCTTTCCTTTCCACTCCCTTTCCCTTTCCCTTTCCCTTTCCCTTTTTCTCCTCCTTATTCTAGTTCATTTCTACCTCCCTTTCTTCCAAGTGTATAGAATTCGAGGCGTTGAGAATAGTTGTGAATTCATCGGCTTAATTAAACTTAAATATTTTTTCTTTTTTTCCAGGTATGTTGTGTTTCTGCAGACGTGATGTTGAGCTGCGTTGTCCGTGTATGATGGGTGAGATACAGCTGATTATTTATTTATTTATGTATTTATTTGTTTATTCATTCATCTTTCCGTTTAGCGTATGTGTATTGTGTATTGGTCTCTACAGTCTAAGCTGTTGATTACTATATATGTACGCACGTCCTTACATACATACATACATACATACATACATACATACATACATACATACATCTCTCTATCTATCTATCTATCTCCCCATATCTTTCTCTCTCTCTTTCTCTCTCCCACTCTCTTTCTCTCTCTCTCTATCTTTCTCTCTCTCTCTCTCTCTCTCTCTCTCTCTCTCTCTCTCTCTCTCTCTCTCTCTCTCTCTCTCTCTCTCTCTCTCTCTCTACACACACACACACACACACACACACACACACACACACACACACACACACACACACACACATACACACACACACACACACACACACACACACATACACACACACACATACACACACACACACACACACACACACACACACACACACACACACACACACACACACACACACACACACACACACATTCTCTCTCTATCTATCTGTCTATCTATATGTCTTTCTATTTATTTATTTATCTATCTATCTATCGGTCTATCTCCTCCCCTTTCCTTCTTCTCTCCCTCTCTCCTTCCCTTCCTCCCTCCCTATCTCCTTCCCTCTTTCCTTTTTCCTTCCCTCCATATAGTACCCCGGCGCCTCGAAATAGTAAGCAACCCAATTAAAACAACACGAAATGCGATTACGACTTAAAAAACAACATTGCACTTGTCTTGTTTATAAGTACAGGTCGGGGGGAGGGGAAGGAGGGAGGGGTGGGGAGTCCCTGCCAATTATACCAGCACCCCTGAGGAGCCGTAGGGGTGGGTGGGGAGGAGGGGGAAGGGGGAGGAAAGGAAGAATTAAGAAGGGAGGGAATCGGGGAAGAGGGAAGGAAGAAGGGGGAGGACGAAGGGATCACTAAAGGATGGGAAGAAGTAAGACGAGAGGAGGAGAAGCAGGAGGGGGGAAGGGAGGTAAGAAGAGGGTGAAGGGTAGGAGGAGGGAGGGAGGAACAGAAAGGAACAAAGGAAGTAGAGGTAGGGAGAAGAGATGGGTAGAAGGGATGGAGGAAAGGAAGGAAGGAAGAAAGAAAGAAAGAAAAGAAGGAAAGGGGAAGAGAAGGGAAAGGTAGAAGGGAGGAAAAAAATAGAGAATAGGAAAGGAGAAAGAAAGTGGAAGGAGAGGAAGGATAGAAAGTGGGAACGAACGGAGGGGCGGGAAGGGGGGAGAGAGAAAGAGGAGGGGGCTTATCCTCTCCCCGTTCTTTTTAAATGGTGATTGTTATTGGCCGCTCAGCTGGTGTGTGATGTACAAGGCCAGGCCGCGATGGACGGCTCGCCTGGTTCCTTACGGGCGAGGCAGGTCGGCGGTGGGCGATTTAAAAGGCGGGGCTATTGCTTTCACTTGTCCGGTGGCGTGTGTAGTTGTGTTTGCTGTGTTGTGTTGATGCGTCTGTTCTTATCGCGTTTTTTATTTCGCCTTTTAAGAAAGATGGATAGTTAGAGGTAGTGTGAGGCACTGTCGAAGGGAGAAGACGAGAGAGGGGGGGAGGGAGAGGGAGGTACTATATGGAGGGAAAGGAAAAGGGGAGGAGGGAAAGGAAGAGGAAGGAAGAGAAGGAGGGAAAGAGAGAGAGGGAGGGAGAGAGGGAGAGAGGAAAGAAAGGACAGGGAGATAGACAGATAGATAGATAGATGAATAGATAGATAGATAAATAGATAAGTAGATAGATGGATAAATAGATAAGTAGATAGATGGATAAATAAATAAATAGATAAATAGATAAATAGATAAGTAGATAGATTGAGAGAGAGAGAGAAAGAGAGAGAGAGAGAGAGAGAGAGAGAGAGAGAGAGAGAGAGAGAGAGAGAGAGAGAGAGAGAGAGAGAGAGAGAGAGAGAGAGAATGAATTAGAATTAGCCTTAGTGTGGGACACGCGTATGACACATGTGCGCTTATCAAGGAATGAATACAAACACACGCGCGCGCGTATTAGAAAATAAATCCCACCCCTCCTCCACCCCTACCCCGACCCCTACCCCATTCACGTCTGCCTTATAATGCAAATGTAAACAATGACAAAATTCCCTCCCGCTGTTTTTTAGCAAAGCCAATTTGTCCCCATAAAACGAGATTGCGAAATGGGCATAAAGGAAAGTGGGACATTTCCCCTCCTCCCATTCTCCAATCTCTCCCTTCTCTTCTCTGTCTCTGTCTCCCTCCTTTCGTCCCTCATTTCGTTACTAGCCTTTCTCTTATCTTATCTTCCTCTCTTTTCGCTTTTTGTTTCATTCGTTCTTTTTACCCCATTTTTTTCGGTTTATTTATCCGCCTCCTTTCCCTCTTCTTCTCCTTTCCTCTTCCTTCTTTTCTCTTCACTTCCTCCCCCGATCTCCTCATCCCCTCTCCTTTCCCCTCCCTTTATCAGTCGCCGTTCCAATCCCCTCGGGCCGTGTGTCTTGGGAATTAACAATTACAACCAATTTTTCCATCGTTTGGGCCGAGAGGGGGGGTGGGGTGGAGGGTGGTGGGAGGGGGGGTGATCGATATCTCGCCGCTACAGAATGTATCATTGTTTGGTGTCATTGGTGGGCCTCTAACCCCCTCCTCCACCCCTCCGTTCTCCCCTCTTCCACTGTCTATCCCCTCTCCTCATTCTCTTTCTCTCTTGCTGTTATTCTCTTTTATTTCTTTAATTTTATTTTGTTTTCTTTATTTTCACATCTCGGTTTCTTTCCCTTATCATATCCCCGTTTTCTACCTTTTCATCCTTCTCTACCCTTCCCTTTTCTATCCCCCCTCTCTCTATTTTCCATTTCCTTTCGACCATACGCTCTCTTTACATTCTCCTTCCCATTCCTCTTCCTCTCCCTTTCCCTCCTCTTCTCTCTCTTTCTTTTCTCCTTTCTATTCCTATCCCGTTCGTTTTCTGTCTCCTTATTCCCTACCTACTCCTTCGCTCCAATGCACCCCCCTCTCTCTCCCCCACTCTATCC
>NC_091590.1:13818979-13836560 GCF_042767895.1 Penaeus vannamei | reverse complement strand
TACTTTTGTTGTTATTGTTATTATAATTACTACTGCTGTTGCTACTAACTACTAACTACTACTAATTACTACTAATTACTACTAACTACTGCTAACTACTACTAACTACTGCAAGCTACTACAAACGAGTAACTACTAACTACCACTAACTAATAATTAATAATTACTACTTACTACTTACTACTTACTACTGCCTACTACCAACTCGTAACTAGTAACTACTGCTGCTGCTGTTATCATAATCACATATTCTTCAGATATGTATTTTCGCTTATTCTTTTTCTTCCTTGTCTATTGCCATTGTCTGCGTTGTCCTCGGTTTATTTATATTCTCGTTTTTCTTTTGAGTTTTTCCTTCTTCTTCTTCCTATTTATGGTCTTTGCATGTGGCTTTAATTTTGCCCGAGTTGGCTCTTGATTTAAGATATTTTTTTTAATTATTTTTTTTTATTCTTGCTTATCGTCCTTGTGTGTTTATTTTGATTTTTTTTTTCTTTTCTTTCCCCTCCTCTGCCTACTCCTTTTCAGGTTTATCATCTTTGCGTGTTACATGAGGAAGATTAAAGGAATAGAGAGAGAATGAGAGAGAGAGAGAGAGAGAGAGAGAGAGAGAGAGAGAGAGAGAGAGAGAGAGAGAGAGAGAGAGAGAGAGAGAGAGAGAGAGAGAGAGAGAGGGGGGGTAAGGACGAAATGATATTAAAGGAAAAGGGAAAAGAAAAGATAGAAGGAGAGGGAGAAAGGGGAGGAAGAGTGAGGGAGGGAGACAGAGAAAAAGAGAGAGAGAGAGAGAGAGAGAAAGAGAGAGAGAGAGAGAGAGAGAGAGAGAGAGAGAGAGAGAGAGAGAGAGAGAGAGAGAGAGAGAGAGAGAGAGGTAAATAGAGACAAAGAGGGGGCAGAGAGGAGAAGAAAGGAGAAAGAGAGAGAGAGAGAGAAAGAAAGAGAGAAGGAAAAAAAAATCCGAGATAAGAGAGAGAGAGAGAGAGAGAGAGAGAGAGAGAGAGAGAGAGAGAGAGAGAGAGAGAGAGAGAGAGAGAGAGAGAGAGAGAGAGAGAGAGAGAAACAGAGACAAAGAGGGACAGAGAGTGAGGAAGAAAGAGAGAGAGAGAGAGAGAGAGAGAGAGAGAGAGAGAGAAACAGAGACAAAGAGGGACAGAGAGTGAGGAAGAAAGAGAGAGAGAGAGAGAGAGAGAGAGAGAGAGAAAGAAAGAGAGAAAGGAAAAAAAATCCGAGATAATTTAGATTTATTAAGCGCCCCGTGATTTACGAGTCTCGCCTTTTATCGCCGTCGCTTGCCTCGCTCAACTACCGTGCTCGTTTGTAGCCTCGATAAGCGCGATGGCCTTTGACTATTCGTTTGTAATTAAATACTTTTGATAATTCCTGCCCCGTCTTCGTCGCGCTCCTCGCCGATTTATTGTCCGCCGGTGAAGCCCCGCCTCTCTCTCTCTCTCTCTCTCTGTCTGTCTGTGGTTCTCGATCTTTGCTTCTCTGTTTTTGTTTATCTCGCTCTGTCTCTGTTTTTTTTTTCTCTCTTTCTCTGTTTCTGTTTCTCTCTCTAAGTTTCTATCTATCTATCTATTCATCTTCTGTCTCTCCCCTCCCTCTCCTCCTTCCCTCCCTCCCTCCTCTCCCTCCCTCCTCCCTTCCTCCCTCTCCCTCCCTCCCTCCCTCCCTCCCTCCCTTCCCTCCCCTCCTTCCCTTATTTTTAATGTTGATGTTGATATTCGGATGCGGCGTCGATGGCGTGTCGCGTCGGAGGCCGGGTATCGGAGGTGTTCATCTGGGGGCGCCGGGCGAGAGGGACAGACAGCGGGTGAGAGATGCCCGGCCGTCGTCTTCATCAGGGAGGCCATGTCGCTGTCGCCGGCCGCCTCTGTTGTCGTCTCTCAGGGGTCCTAGGGGCGCTGGAGGGGGGGTAGGTGGGAGGGGGGGAAGGTAGCAGGTGGGATTTGGGGTAGGTAGGGATAGGAGGGAGGCAGGGGGTATGATGTGTATGTTTGAAGAAGGGTTGGTGAGGGGGTAGTAAAAGGGGGGTTGGGGTGTGTGGGTGTGTTGGGGGGAGGGGAGGGATATAGGGGGAAGGCGGGGGGGGGGAGGGTTATGGATGTCTCTGTCTGTCTCACTGATTTTGTGGAGCTGTCTCTTTGTGTCTGATTGGCGTGTTTTTTTTCTTGTCGATTTCTTTTTGTCTTTTTCCTTCTCTTCTTTGTCTCCCACCTTTCTTGCCTTTTTCTTTTCCCCTCTTTCTCTCTCCCTTCTTTATTCTCTCTCTGTTTGTCTCTCCTCTCTTTTCTCACTCCACTCACTTCTTCCTTCTCCCTTCTTTCTCCTCTCTTCTCCCCCTCTCCCTTAATTCTATCCACTCTCTTCACCCTCCTCCCTTCTGTCTGTCTTTCTTCCTCTCCCCTTCTCTTTCTCCCTTCTTCCGTCGTCACGCAGCCTTGACTAAGAACGTTCATCATTAAAACACGACCTTTGATTCACAGAAAAGTTCGCAGATAATAGACATATCGGCGAAGGTTTCCAGTTTAGTCTCGGCTGAACAACAGTCGTTACGATTTCATCCCGGGCTTTTAATTTCTCTCTCCCTCTTTCTTTCTTTCTTTCTTTCTTTCTTTCTTTCTTTCTTTCTTTCTTTCTTTCTTTCTTTCTTTCTTTCTTTCTTTCTTTCTTTCTTTCTCTCTCTTTCTCTCTCTCTCTCTCTCTCTCTCTCTCTCTCTCTCTCTCTCTCTCTCTCTCTCTCACTCTCACTCTCTCTCTCTCTCTCTCTCTCTCTCTCTCTCTCTCTCTATCTCTCTCTATCTATCTATCTATCTATCTATCTATCTATCTATCTATCTATCTCACTCACTCACTGACTCACTCACTCACTCCTCCACTCACTCACCCACTCACCCTCTCATTCACTGTGAGTGTGTATGCGCGCGTGCAGATATGTGCGTCCGTGTGTATTTTTATTGTGCCAGCGACTCCGACATTTATTTCGCCTTGCATGTTGATCTGGCCGAAAGTCGGAGGTGAGCTGACTGTCCGAAGTTTTGTGTCCACTTTGGCACCTTGTTCCAGGCAGTGACCTTGTGCGACCTTTGGCTTTACTGCGTCTGAGTGACTTAGATTTTGTTCTGTTCTTGTCGAGGTATTAATTTGGTTTTGTTGGGAGAATGTAGTGTCCTTTTTTTATTTTATTGTTTTTGTAACTATTATTTGTTGTTGTTGTTTGGTACTATCATTATTAATGATATCGTTTTACTATTATTATTATTATTATAATAATAATAATTATTATTGTTGTTATCATTATTTTAATTATTGTTGTTATCATTATTTTTATTATTGTTGTTATAATTAATTTTATTATAGTTGTTATCATTATTTTTATTATTGTTGTTATCATGATTTTTATTATTATCATTATAACTATTGTAAGATTATCATCATCATTATTACTGTGTATGTGCATGTGTGTGTGCGGGAATGTGCGTGTCTGTGTGAATGTGCATAGGCAGTGTGCTTACCTCCGCTTGCAAGAATGTGAGTGTGTGTATGTGCCTGTTTGTGTGTGCCGATGCTTTCGAGTCTGAGTGCCTGTGTACATGTATACTTTTATGTGTGTGTGTTTGTGTACGTCTTTGATGGAGAGGGTGGCTTTTTAGGTGCGGAGAAGGGGGGGTGTCTTTGGGGTCGGATGGGGGGAGGGGGTCACTAGGGGGTCGTTGGGAGGGGGAAGGGGGGTCCTTGGGCTCGTCATCAGTGACCCCAAGATCTTTGCAAACGGTCCTTGGTCTGAAAATGGAAGCTGCCATTGTTTGCCGGCGCCGCGTGTGAAGTGCTTGCGCTCGGCGAGTGTTGGGCCAAGTGAGTCGGCGCTTTTGGGGGGGAGGGGGAGGGGGCGTGCTTGTGGTGGCGGCGATGGCGGTGCAGGTATGGTGCTTGAGGTGGTGAGGGTATTGCGCTTGTGGTGGTGGAGGTATGGTGCTTGAGGTGGTGAGGGTATTGCGCTTGTGGTGGTGGAGGTATGGTGCTTGAGGTGGTGAGGGTATTGTGCTTGTGGTGGTGGAGGTATGGTGCTTGAGGCCATGGAGATATGGTGCTTGTGGTGGTGGAGGTATGGTGCTTGTGGTAGTCAGGGTATGGTACTTTTGTCATTGAGGTGATGTCAGGGATGATGATGCTTACAAATTCTAATAATTTGCAGGATGGATTTTAATAGGGTAACAGAGAGAGAGAGAGAGAGAGAGAGAGAGAGAGAGAGAGAGAGAGAGAGAGACAGAGAGAGAGAGAGAGAGAGAGAGAGAGAGGGGGGGGGGGGTGCGGAAGGAAGAAAGGGAGGAGTGTTGGTAGGGGAGAGGACGTATGGGGAAGGGGGAGGGGGAGGGGGAGGGGACAGGTAGGGAGGATGGCAAGATGACTTTTTTCCGGGTCATTTCTTTCTCTTCTATAACGAGAGTCACATTGTGGTTCGTGTTTTTCATTTTTAAATTTGTTTCTTTTTTTTCTCTCTCTCTCTTCCCCTCCTTTTTTTTCTTTCTCTCCTTGACAGTCTGGAATCAAAGGGACTGTTGGAGGGTGCACAAAAATTAACTTTTCCTTTGTTGATTTAGTCACGTGGCGGACATTGTTAAGAGCCGCTGATAAAAAGAAAGAAAAAAAAAGTGATAATTTTTTAATGAGTTCATAATGAGTTTTCATGTTAGATGGACCAGCTCTGGGAGACGGTCATGTTTTATTTATTTGTTGTATTTTGTGTTTTGTGGAATAATGGTAGTGATAGGAACGATATTCTTGTTCATATTATTTTTGTTGTTAATTTTATTATTGTTGTTGTTATTTTTATGATTATAATCATTATTATTATTGCGGTTAAAATAATTATTATTATTGTCATCATTATTAATTTTCATAATGGTTATCATTATCACTGTAGTTATCATAACGATTATTATTGACTGTTATTATCGCGGTTATTTTTGTTTTTATATTTTGCCAATTTATTTCTTGTTATGATTTTTCTTTTAGAATAAACCTTCCGTAAGATTTTAAACGCATTTGTTAGCACCGTAAGAAGCAACCATATATCAGTGAATGACGTCAGATCATTGTAATTTCTTGATTCCCCGTGTGTGCTTTTATGTAAAATCTTGAAAAGCGCTGAAAATAATTATTCAAGTGACTTTTTTTTCTTTTGTTTTGGTATGAAAATAAAAAGGCAGTTGAACAAACGGTGAATTCAAATGTTTGTCTTGTCGTTTTTTCCTACTTTCCCTCTTTTTTTCTTCAAATTACAAATGTCTGCTTTGTCGTTTTTCCTCAATTTGTCCCTTATTTCCGTTATTGATTTCCAAATTTTCGTTGCATGCGATTGCCACAGTGCAGTCGACGCTAACCCGATCGCTGCGACGCCCACGCCGTGCCTCTCTCGCAACGGACCGAGTCGGATATTAATGGACAGCGGACGGGGATCGAACGCCGGTACTAGCGGTTGGGCGCAGGTGGTGATTGGATGGGCAGGGGGGGGCGGGGGCGGGGTGTCTTTTTGTGGCTGTTTATTTCCTTTTTTTTGTCCCCGCCCCCCTATCCTGGCTCTGTCTGTCTGTCTGTCTGTATGGCAGAGTCTCTTTCTTTCTCTGTCGATATGTGTCTGTGCATCTATTTTACCTCTGTGTATCCCACTCATTTCCTCTCGCCCTCTCTCTTTCGCTCTCCCTCTCTCCCTGTTGGTCGGTCCTCTCTCCCTCTCCCTTTCTCTCTCTCCCTCTCCCTCTCCCTCTCCGTGTGCGTCGGTCCTCCTAACCGGACATGCGTGCATCCGTTCATCCCGCCCCCATTTATGTGCGTTCGGAACCGCGGCTGAAACGACCCGCCCATACGTCACCCTCTCTCCCTCCGGTCGAGCGCGTCGTGGCGGCCGGACTTCGCAGCGAATCGGAAAATCGGAATTGCACTTTTTACGACGTTCGGTTAAGCAGCGCTCGGCCGGTCCCGCGCTCAATGGCCCCCGGGGCTTCGCCGCACCGGACGCCCCGTGACGGATGGCGGCCGATGAGGTGGGGGGGAGAGGTGGATGGGGGGGTGAGGGAGAGTGGGATGGGTGGGGGTGGGGGTGAGGGGAGGTGTGGGGCTGGGGCAAGTGGCGAAGGTTTGGTGGGGGTGAAGGTGTGTGGGGGGGGTGAGTGGGGGAAAACATGTGCTGGTGTGAGTGGGGGGAGTGTGAGTTGTTTTTGTGTGTATATGTCTGTATCTGTGTGTGTGTGTGTGTGTGTGTGTGTGTGTGTTTGGTGACGTCAATCGGAATCACGGCCAAGGTAACAAATGGTGAGATAAAAGTCCCTTAGGAAACTTTTTTTTTCTTTTTCGTCTGCCATTAAACCTCATTTTTATCTACCATTTTTTATCTTGAGTCTCATCTTCCCTCATTTCTATCCTCCGCCTTGTTATCATGCTTCTTTTTCATCATCCCTTCTTATCCCCATCCGTGCTAGCTCCCCTCTTTTTTACCGTCGCGGAAGATGAAGAAAATGAAGATGATGATGATGATAAATGCCCCGCTATAACTCTTCGTTTCGTCCCTCAGCCTCCCTCCTTTCCCCTCCCCTCCCTTGCCCTCCCTTCCCCGAACCTTTTCCTCCCTCTTCTCCCTCGACTGAGTCCTCTCGTCCCCCCTTCCCCTCCCATCTCCCTCGCCCCCCTTCTCTTCTCCTCCCATCTCCCTCGCCCTCTTCCCCTTCCCCTCCCTTGCCTTCCCCCTCTATCCTTCTTTCCCTCCCTTCTCCCCTTCTTCCTCTTCCCCTCCCCTCTTTCTCTCCTCCTCCTCCCTCTCCTCCTCTCCTCCCCCTCTTCTTCTTTCCTCCTCCCCTTCTTCCCCTTCCTGCGACATTTCGGGCATGAGAACATGCGCAGGCGGCTCGCGGGCGTGTCAGATAAGGTCACGACGTCTCGCCTCTCCCACACGCCCACACGCCGGCCGGCCAGTGAGCACGCCCGACCCTCTCTTCTTAATTAATATAAGGTGGAGATGCCGGGTAATCAGGGGCGGGATGGATGGGTTGTGTGTCGGGGGGGTGGGGGTGAGGGGGGTTGTGTGTGTGTGCAAAGAGAGGTGTGTGTGTGTGGTTGGCAGTGGGGGGTACGTAGGTGGTAAAAACAGGCTCAGTGTGTGTGTGTGTGTGTGTGCGTGTGTGTGTGTGTGTGTTGGGGTGTGTGTGTGTGTGTGTGTGTGTGTGTGTGCGTTTGGGGGTGCGTAAAAGTGCGCAGGTCCAACAGCGACTCAACATATACACATATTCCGGCGGGAGAGGACGGCACGGGTCGCGTGATGAACGTGTCCCACCTTCGTCCGCAGGTATGTACACAGATGTCCCCGCCCTTTTTTATGCGTGTGCGTACCCCCGCGCCGCCCGACCGCCAAGGCACATAGCGATCATGCTGCGACATTCGCGGCGTCATTCCGGCAATAGCAGCGCCAGCAGGAGTCGGAACGCGAGGTCGAGCGCCGCCTTAGAGCAAGCGTGTCGCCCCCGAAGTCGAGGCGCCCGCGGGCCAGGGCTAGGCGGCGGGGGGAGGGGTGGTGGGGGTGGCGAGGCGGGGTTGATCGCTTTGCCTTCCTTTCTTTTTTTGTTTTCGTTTTTTTTCCTTTTCATTTTTATCTTTATTTTCTTCCACAAGAAGTGTATGGATGACTATGAGCAAGAGAGATGGAGTAAGAAGGGGAGGAGGAGGAAGAAGAAAAAGATAAAGAAAAAGGAGGAGAAGGAGAAGGAGAAAAAAGAGACGGAGAAGAAGGAGAAGGAGAAAAAGAGACGGAGAATAGCTGGAGATATATATACTTTAGTGTATGTGCAAGACGAGGGGGAAGATGGGTCAAGTCTGACGCTGCGACTTCTCCTCCTTGTTTCGCGCGCCCGCCAGAGGCAGCGACAATAAACGCAACAATAGACGAAATGACGCCGGGATGCTAAACGAGCTCGGCGTTGCCACAGTGCCGCAGAAAAGGGTTCGGGTCGTCGTTCGCCGATTCGTTCGCTGGCGATGGTGGCTTCGAATCCTCCTATTTTCGTACGAGCCATGTCCCTCCGTTTCTCTCGTTTCTCTCCGTTTCTCTCCGTTTTTCTTTGTTCTCCACTCCTCAAATGCTTCACTTTGTTCATAAACTGGGCAGTTTATGGAACTTTCTTGTTGGAGCATCGAATTGTTCGCAGAGGTACGAGGGCGAGGCGACGGGTCGGGGCAGTGCAAGTCCGTCTTTTTTTTTTTCTTTTTTTTTACGTCTTAGGAGTCCGTTGTCGATCGCCTTTGGGTGCCTTGGAAGAGGCTTTTCTCCCCTCCCCCCCCTAGCCCCTACTCCCTTCTCCCTATTTCCCTATTCGTCAGCTTCCTCAGTTCGCCTTTCTTCGCCCCGTGTTCGCTCTCCTCCTCCTCCCCCCCCCTCGCATGCTCTTCTTCCTTCCCACTCCCATTCCCCTTTCCCTTCTCTCTAAGCCCCGCATCCCCTCCCCTACCCCACTCTCTATCCCTTTTAAACCCCATCACCTATCCTCTTGCATCGCATCTCGTGTCTCCTCCCCTTTCCCCTATAACCCCCATTCCCCCTCTTCCCCCTTCCTTGCCCCTACCCCTCACCCATCACTCCTGCCTTTCTCTCCCTCTCCTTCCCCTCCCTTTACCCATCCCCTTCCTTCTCCCCACCCTGCCCACATTTCCCTCTCTCCCTCTACCCCCCACCAATCACCCTGCCTTTCTCTCCCTCTCTCTCTCCCTTCCTCCTTCCTTATTCCCCACCCCACATTTCTCTCCCTCCCCCTTCCCCTCTCGTTATCCCCCCCCCATTTCTCTCCCTTCCTCTCCCTCCTCCTCCTCTTCTTCCTCTCTCCTCCCTTCCTTTTCTTCCTCCTCCTCTTTCTTCCTTCCTTCCCTCCTCCTCCTCCTTATTCCTCTCTTCCTTCCTTCCTTCCTTCCTCCTCCTCCTCCTCCCCCCCGCCCCCGAGAGCAGCATTGTCCGATGAGTTGGTACTATGATGCTATCGCTGCCTTTCCGTTCCATAAGATTGATGTCTACGAAATGACTTGAGACTCCTTGGCGAAGAGGAGGAGGAGGAAGAGGAGGTAGAGGAAGAAGAAGAAGAAGAAGAGGAGGAGGAGGAGGTAGAGGAAGAGGAGGAGGAGGAGGAAGAAGAGGAGGAAGAGGAAGAAGAAGAGGAGGAAGAGGAAGAAGAAGAGGAGGAAGAAGAGGAAGAGGGAAGGAGGAAGGAAAGATGGAACGGAGGAAAAAGATGTAAATAAGGGGTGGAAGGGATTTTTTT
Source organism: Penaeus vannamei (assembly GCF_042767895.1). Classification (NCBI taxonomy): domain Eukaryota; kingdom Metazoa; phylum Arthropoda; class Malacostraca; order Decapoda; family Penaeidae; genus Penaeus; species Penaeus vannamei. The sequence continues at coordinate 13,827,264 of NC_091590.1, read as the reverse complement.
TTTTGGTGTGTTTGTGTTAGTGTTATTTGTGTATGCCGGTTCATGATCTGTTTTCGTTCCATATATAGTGCTCCTTCTCCCTGTCCTTCTTCTCCTGCTCTCCCTCTCCCTCTCCTTCTCTCCCCCTCCTTCTCCTTTTCTCCCTCTCCTTATCCTTCTCTTGCTCTCCCTCTCTCCTTCTCCCCCTCCCTCTCCCTCTCACTCCCTCTTCCTCTTCCTCTCCCTCTCCCCCTGTCCATCCCTCGCAACAACCACTTCGAACAAACATTTTAACGTGCTTTATGTCAGCTTTCGTCTACATATTTTTGATACGTGATGATGCTCTTTCACCTCGTGTAGTATGTCATGTACCTGGCTCGAGATCACCGGTGAGTGAAGTATCACATGGGTCGATTTGCCAAGATTTACGTTACAAGAATGATTACGCTGAGAGTGGCGGCAGAGGGAGGGGCTGCTACATGTGGCACAAGTTGCCGTTGTGGCTCTGGAATTTATTTTAAAGAGGCGATCCGTGCGGGTGTGGTGGGGGTTATATGTGGGGGTGGTAAAGAGGTGCAGTTGCTGGGGGTGAGGTGTGTGGTGGGGTTACAGTTTTTTTTATTGTGTGTGTGTGTGTGTGTGTGTGTGTGTGTGTGTGTGTGTGTGTGTGTGTGTGTGTGTGTGTGTGTGCGCGCGCGCGCGTGCGTGCGTGCGTGTATGCATGTATGTGCGTGTCTATGTATCTTATTTTATCTAAGTGTGTCAGTGTCTGAGTGAAATGCATGCACGGATAATCTATGAAATGCGTGGTTAAACATGAATATCCACGCTTATTTTTTAATCTGAAGCGTTTCTGTGTTTATTACGGTTATCATTTTTCCTCCGTTGGTGGTTTTAATTAGGTATGCACCTTTGTTGCAATTTATCCGTGCGTGTTTGCATTGCATATCACTAGACTTTGCAACATCGCGTCGCGGGTGATGTGGGTCGAGCAGAGAGTGTAGGAATAAAATAATTGTTGATGATGATGGTAATAAGATGAAAAACAATGATAATGATATGATAATGATCTTGATGAATGGAAAGAGGATACTGATGATCATCTTCATGAATGGGAAGGTGATACTGAGTATGATCTTAGTGGGTGTAAAGGTAATGGAGTTGATGATGCTGATAATGGTGATGATGGTGAATAAATGAAGGATTATAGGATGATGATTATGATTTAGATGATGGTGATGGTAGTAATGATGATAGTATTGGTAATAGTGATTGTAGGAATAAGAGCAAGAATCCGATAGCAACTACAACAACAGTGATAAATAGACGAATAAATGGGAGTGTCAAAGCATTAGACGACAGTTATTCCGCCCTCCCCGTGTTTGTTTGTTTGTTTGTTTGTTTGATAATGCGATTGGTCAAACCGTCCGGGGCATAATTTCCGCGGCGTGAAATTCCGCATTATGGCAATGAAGTCGTAAGCAAAGGAAGAAGGAGATTGAGACACTAAAACAGTCACACTTTGTTAGTTTAGGGGAAGGGGTGAGGAAGGGAGAGGAGGGCTTGGGGAGGGGAAGGGGTTTGGGTTGGATAGGAAGAGAGGGGAGGGGAGGGGTTTCAGGGGGATTAGGAAGAGGGGAGGGAGGGGAGGGGGTTTGGGGGGGATTAGGAGAGGGGGAGGGGTGGGAGGAGGGGAGGGGAGGAGTTTGGGTGGGTAGAAAGAGAGGTAGAGAGCAGGAGGAGGAAGGGGAGGGGGAAGAAAACGAAGGAGATGAAAAGGAAAGGTGAGGAGGGTAAGGAAGGGGAGGGAAGGGTGAAGGGGGACAGTGAAAGGGAGGAAGGAAGAGGAGGGGAGGAGAGCAGACGGTGGGAAGGAAGTGAGGGGAGAGCTGAGAGCGAGCTGTTCCTTTCCTTAATTAGCGTGAGGCGTAACTCATTTTAATATGCGCTCGATGTCGCATGCAAATACACGGAAGGAGGAAGGGGAAGAGGAGGGGCAGAGAGAGGGAAAAATAGAAGGGGAGGTAAGGAAGGGGAGAAGAAGGAAAAATGGAAGGGCGAGAAGAGGGAAGAAAAGGGAGAAGGAGAAGAAGACAAAGAGGTAAAGGGAGAGAGGAGGAGGAGGAGAAGAAAAGTAGGAGGAGGAGAATGAGAAGGAGAAATAAGAAGGGAAGTATAAGAAGGAAGAGAGAGAAAAATTAGAACGGGAAGATTAAAATGTGGAGGAAAGGAAAAGGGAAAATGAAATCCTAGGCCTCAGAGTCAGTCGCCTTTGAACTCCTGTCATCTCGAGCGCCTTTGGGCGAGGTAGTGCAGGGGCGTGGGAAGGGGGGTGCTCATGTATGGGTGGGGGGAGAGGGTTGAAATGGGAGGAGGAGGGCTGGTTGATTAGTTATTGATGTCGTGGTACCAGTTTAGGTTGTTGGTATTGTTATTGTTGTAGTTGTTCTTGTTTCTGTTATGTTCTTTATTGTTGGTATCATCATAAGTACCATCGTCATCATCGTTATTATTATTAATGATGAATAATTTGGGTTATAATTATTAGTAAGGGGAGAGAGAGGTTGCATCCGGTCGCTGCCTGGTCACTTGTCGTTTTCTCATGTCATGCTCCTTATTTCCTCATTATCCTCGTTGGCCTTGCTCTCTTTCCCCTCGTGTGTTCCCCTTTCGCTTCTCTTTGATCTCTCCGCCCACCTCTTTCATGTCGGTTTTCTTTCCCTCTGGATTTCCTCGTTTTTTTTTGTTTTTTTTTTGTTCTTCCTTTTCCGTTTTGTTTAACCTGCTCGTTTGTCTTGTGTTTTCATCTCTTCTTTTCTGTGTTATCATCTATTGTGTCATTCACCTAACGCCTCCACCCCTCCATTTTTTCCTCCTCCGACTTCTACTTTTCTTTTCTCCTCTTACCATTTCTCCTCTTCCTCCTCCTCCTCGTCCGTTTTCCTCCTCCTCTTCCTCGTCCGTTTTCCTCCTCCTCCTCCTGCCTCGTTCATTTCCCAGAAAAGGAAAAGCAAAAAAAAAAGGAGGCAAAATAACTGGAAAGCAAAACGAGTTTACCTCCTCCCAGGCGTTCGAGGCTCGCAGGCTAGCCGTCGAAAATTGGCGGGAATTACCATGTGCCGCGTGAGAGCTCCTTCGGATGGCATGGCATGGCGGCCGATCAACTCTTGCCGCGGCGAACCAGCTCTCTTTTCTTCTTTTGCTTTTTCTCGTTCTTCTTCGTCCTCTTTCATTTTTTCTTTCTTTTATTCTAATATTTTTTCATGTTTTCTTCTTCGTTTTTTTTATATTATATTATGTTCCTCTTCTGCGTTTTATCTACCCATTTTTTTCTCATTCTTCTTCGTCCTCTTTCATTTTTCTTCTACTCTTTCTATATCTCCTCTTCGTCTTCGTCTTCCTCACCTTCCCTCCTCCTTCACCGATTCTCTGACTCCCTCTTATCCTCCCACGCTTCATCTTAAAAAAAAAAAAATAGTTCCTGATACTCATTCGTCCGTCTTCAGGCCGGATGATGAAGCTCCTTATCTTTCCCTTATCTCTGTTATCTGTCATCTCTCTCTCTCTCTCTCTCTCTCTCTCTCTCTCTCTCTCTCTCTCTCTCTCCTCTCTCTCTCTCTCTCTCCTCTCTCTCTCTCTCTCTCCTCTCTCTCTCTCTCTCTCTCTCTCCTCTCCTCTTTCTTTCTTTCTTTCTCTCTTTCGCGATGAGTAATGGCGGCCTTGCGTGACGCCTTTTCGCGGGCGGGACGGGGAAATATGCGCAGCGTGCACGTGGCGCCTTCGCTCTACCTGTTGAATGGCCGGTAATAAGGGTGATTTTCCTTTATTTTTTTTATTCGTTTCTTTTTTTTCTATACTTTGTTCTTTGGTTCTTTTTCTTTTTTTTCTTTTTCTTTTTTTTTATTTGTTTTTTTCTTTTTCTTTTTTGTTTTGATTTTGATTTTTCTTTTTTTGAATTTTCTTTTTCTTTTTTCTTTTCTTTTACAGCTGACATAGAGATAAAGTGATTTTTTCTTTTTGATGTATCGTGTATTTTGGATGTTATGCTGTTATTGTTTTATTTACTTCATTTTTATTCATTTATTTATTTGTTTATGTATTTATTTTTGAGGGCGGTGGGAGGAATCTTTTATTTTATTTTATTTCATCTCTGTTGTGTATCATTATTGATATTGTTTCATCTATTTTGATTTGTTATGAATGTATTATTATTTTACTCGTCATTTTTTATGCCACGTGACGTCATCCTTGTGCGATAATTAAGCTGAGGGAAAATATTAGAGGAAGGCTGCTTCACTTTTTATTATTTTTTTATTTTTTTATTTTTTTTCATTTTTATTTTTGATGTGGATGTGTTGAGTGCAGGAGGTCCTTATTTTTTATTATTATTATTTGTTTTGTTGTTGTTATTGTTTTTATTATTTTAATTATTATTATTATTATTATTATTATTATTATTATTATTATTATTATTATTATTGTTGTTGTTATTGTTATAGTTATTATTATTGTTATTATTATTATCATCATTATTATTGTTGTTATTCAGGGCATTTTCAAGAAATGGCTTACTGTTATATGTTCTTTTTAAATTCCTTGTATTTGGATAAAGAAAAAAGAAAAGTAAATTGCTTTGTGTTAATTTTTTTTCCTGTCTTGTTCTCAGTGATTAATTTTTAGCACTGTGTTCATGTTCCAATTTTTAGATGAAAGAAGATAATATGTACGTGTTTTTTTTCACCTTTAATGCTTTACTCTCATTTCCTTGTCATTCCATTTTTTCTTTCATTTTTTTACGGACCTTTCCTTATATATGTTTATTCTTTATGTCGACTTTGCATATTTTTTTTCTCCGTTATTTTCCTTTTTCTTATTATTGTTATTAGTTTTTATTTATTATTATTATAACTTTTTTTTTTTTACTTCTACGTTGATATGCCTTGCATAATGAAAAGGTAATTTGCGTGTTTTTTTTTTTTCTCTTTTCTTTTTTTTTAGATTTGAGAGATTTCGAAGTACTGGTTTGCTATGTTATTACCAAGATATGCATATTAATGAATTCATTTGCATGTTGAGAGCGCTCTCTTTTTTCTTCTCTTTTTCTTTCTTTTTTTCGTCCGCGGACATGTTGCAGCGTCAATTTCTTCTTCTGGCTTTGTCTTTATTCTCTCTCTCTCTGTCTGTCTGTCTCTCTCTCTCTCTCTCTCTCTCTCTCTCTCTCTCTCTCTCTCTCTCTCTCTCTCTCTCTCTCTCTCTCTCTCTCTCTCTCTCTCTCTCTCTCTCTCTCTCTCTCTCTCTTTTCTCTCTTGCTCTCTCTTCCCCCTCATCTCTCTCTCTCTCTCTCTCTCTCTCTCTCTCTCTCTCTCTCTTTCTCTCTCTCTCTCTCTCTCTCTCTCTCTCCCCTATCTTTTCTCTGCTCTCTTCTCTCTCTTGTACCCTCTTCTCCTCTTTCTCCCCCCTTCTTCCAATTCCTCTCCCTCTCCGACTTTCTCACTTCCACTCCCACTCCCCTTACCTCCCTCCCCCTCCCCCGCCCTAGGTATAACAGCACACCTTCTATATCAACGTTTCTGTAATATGTATCTTTTATACCTCTGTGATCCGCTTTTTGATTGACGTATTCACAGTGACACTAATTCTTTCTTTCTTTTCTCTCGCAGGTATGTCGACTCCATATCCGGTTCTCTGTGGTGGCGGTCGGAGTTAGTGCTGTGGTCGTAATGGTAAGGGATTTTGGGAGGGGGTTTTGTGTGTTTTTTTTTATTGTCTTTGGGTTTTTAATGTTTTGCAGGGAGGGAGTGGGTTGTTTTTCGTGTTTCTTTTTTTTTTCTGTTTCTCCAGTTATTTCTCGTTCGTGTGTCTGTCTCTCTTTGTTTATTTCTGTAAGTCTCTCTGGCTATCTCGTTATCTCTTTCTCTGTCTCACTCTGTCTCTCTCTGTCTCTCTATCTCTCCCCCTCCCTCTTTTCCCTCCGTCTCTCCCCTCGCTCCCTAGTTCCCTCTTCCTCTCTCTTTCCATCCTTTGTTCCCTCTCTCCCTCTCTCCTTGACTCCCTCCCTCTCTCTCTCTTTCTATCCTTCGTTCCCTCCCTCTCTCTCTCTCTTTCTATCCTTCGTTCCCTCCCTCTCTCTCTCTCTTTCTATCCTTCGTTCCCTCCCTCCCTCCCCTTGCCTCACCGCCCCCAGAGAGCTGGCAAAGAGCCCCTAAGAGAGTATATAGTCGTCGTACTTATCTATTCAGAGCTCGGTCTCTCGTGCCATCCGATGCCACAAAAGGCTCGCGCTGGACGTGTAGGGAGGGGGGGGGGGAGGAGAGGGGGGAAGGGAGGGAGGAGAGGGGGAGGGAAGGGAGGGGGGGTTAAGGAGGGTGCGATGATTCTTCTTTCCTTTCCCTATCCCTTTTTCAGTTCTATTCTCACTTCTGATACGTGTTAATTTGTTTTGTTTTTCTTCTAATTTTTTGTTCTGATGTTATTCTCGCTTCGCTTCTTTCTCTCGTCTCTTTACTCTCTTCCCCTTTGTTCCCTGTTTTACTTCCCCCTTTACTTTTCCCTTTCTTTCCGCCTTTCCTTCTCTTTTTCTTCCTGTCGACTCTCCCTCCCTCCTCCCTTTTCTCCCTCCTTTCCTATCTCCTTTCTTTTCTCCTTCATTCCCTCCCTCCTTTCCTTTCACCTTTCCTGTCTCCTTTCTCCCTTCGCTCTCCCTCTCTGGGCATCCTTGTAAACAAATCTCCGTTAATTAGACTCCCATTCACAGCGGTTCAGAGGGAGGAGGGAGGGAGGGAGAGGCTGGGGGAGTGAAGTAGGGTGGATGGGGGGAAGGAGGAGGAGGAGGAGAGGAGGAAGGAAGGGTTGGGAGTGAGAGAGAAAGGAGTGGAGGAAGGAAGGGAGGGAGTGAGAGAGAGAGGAGAGGGGAAGGGAGGGAGGAGAGGAGGAAATGAGGGAGGAGAGGAGGAAGGGAGGGAGGAGAAGAGGAAGGGAGGGAGGAGAAGAGGAAGGAAGGGAGGAGAGGAGGAGGGAGGGAGGAGAGGGGGAAGGGAGGGAGGAGAGAAGAGGAGAAATGGTGTAGGGTGAGAGTTTGAAGGATGGTGGGGATGGAACGGACGCACCGAAAGGGAAGGGACGGAGACAGGGAGAAGAGGTCGATTGGCAGAGGCTGGAAGGGAGAAGAAAGGGCAGGAGGAAAGAAGGAACGGAACGAAGGGGGTTGATGAACAGAATGAAAGAAAGGTTCAAAGAGGAAGGTATTTTTGTGATGTTAGATGAACGGTGATGACGTGAAGGTGGATAAGGGAGTGGGATTTGTTTGGGGAGGAAATGACGTAGAAGAGAGAGGAATGGTTTCAATATCAACAGTGACAACACCTGGGAAAAGTTATTATTATTCCTATTACTTTTACTATTATTGTTATGATTATGGTTATTATTATTATTATTATTATTTTTGTTATTATTATTATTATTATTATTATTATTATTATTATTATTATTATTATTATTATTATTATTGCCATTATTGTTATTGTCATCATTATTAGTATTGGTATTATTATTATTATTATTATTATTATTATTATTATTATTATTATTATTATTATTATTATTATTATTATTATTATTATTTTCTTTTAAGTTGTCATTACTTCTTTATATGATGATAAAAAACAAAAGAAAACGAAGGAAAAATAAACAAACAAAAAAAACAGCAGAAAAATTATAAAATCGTCACCGGCAGCAGTGTTGATGCAGTTAAGGAAATAAAAAAGAAAGAAAGAAAGAAAAAAAGAGAGAGATGGGGGAATGGCGAGAGGTGAGCCGCGAGTCTTTTCATATCCGAGGAAGACTCCAGGATTTTATGTTGGCCCAATCTTGTGTGGCCATTGATCATACGGCGCGCGGAGGCCGGCTGTCACCTCCGGGGCGCGAGGACATGCTTGGATAGCTCTTGTGGGCGTGGGGACTGAGGGGGAGAGGGTGGGGGGGGGGGGGAGAGGGAGGGGAGAGTGGAGAGGTGGGTGAGGGGGTGGAGGGTGAAGGGTGGAGGAGGAGGAGGGGGTGGGATTGGAGGGTGAGGGGTAGAGTGGAGAGGGGGGAGAGGGGTGGAGGTGAAGGGTGGGTGAGGAGGGTGAGAGGTAGAGGGAAAGGGAGAGGAGGGTGAGGGGAAGGGAGGGAGAGCAAGGGGGAAAGAGGTGAAGGGAGAGGCGAGAAGGGTGGGAGGAAAAGGGTGAAGAGAGAGGGGGAAGGAGGGAGGAGGGATAGAGGGAAGTGCGATGAGACAGAGGGGAGAAAGGGATGTAGGAGAAGAGGAA
>NC_091590.1:13788979-13816479 GCF_042767895.1 Penaeus vannamei | reverse complement strand
TTTTAGGGAGGGGGTGGGGTGGAGAAGTGGAGGAAGGGCGGGGAGTGAGGGGGCTGGTTTTAGGGAGGGGGTGGGGTGGAGAGGGAGCTGGTTTTAGGAGGGGCGGGGTGGAGAAGGGGAAGGAAGGGGTGAGTTATGGGGGATTTGTCTGTGTGGGTGGGGTGTGTGGGTTGAGGGGGTGGTAGGGTGGTGCAGGGGGTACTTTCAGGGGTGGGAAAAGGGAGGGGGTAGGGTGTTAAAGAGGGAGGCAAGGAAGGAAGGGAAACAGAAGGGATGAAGGAGGAAGAGAGGAGAGGGATGAGTATGGAGAATAAGGAGGAAGGAAAATGAAGAGGGGGAGGGAGATCAGGATGAGAAGGAAGAAGAGGGAGAGGAGAATAAAAATGAAAAGGAGGAAGAGAATGAGAAGGGTGGGATAGAATAAGGTAAAGGATGGAGAGAAGGAAAATAATGAGAAAAAATGGTAAACGGAAGAGAAGGAGAAAGGGGAGATAGAATAATGAAAAGGAAGATGGGTGGGAAGGAAAGGGCAGGTAAAGAAAAGGAGTGGGGGGTGGGGGCGGGGGGGGCGGGAGTTCGGTGTCATCCCAGCCCACCTGACGAGGCGTGTCGCGGCGCTGGAAATGCAGGGCCGGTCCAGGGTGGCACTCGGGGCGTTTTGTTCGAGGGCGGCTCTGGCACCGGAAGCCGAGTCGCAATTAATCAGAAACCGACGGAGTAATTTCCCCCGAAAATTGCACCGCGGGAGGAGATCTCTTGGGCGGTGTTGCATGCACGGGCGGCGGGCAGGGGGTTTTCATTTTATTGTTATTATTAGTATTTTGTTGATGTTGTTGTTGTCAGGATCGGTCTGTCTGTATTTACTGCGCGTGTGTGTCTCTCTGAAACAGATCGAGACGGACGAAAGGGAGATGGGAGATGTAAGATAAAAAAACAGACGAAGGAAAAAGCGGCAAAAAGAAGAGAGACGAAGACGAACGAAAGCAATTGCGTGACTAGCGAGAGGCCGCCCATCCGAGGCACGAGCGAGGTGGGCGTTGTGGGCGGCCGCAAGAAGTTTGTCGAGGGGGGGGGGAGGGGGGATGCGGCTTTCACGCCCTCCTCGGGGAAAGAGATCGAGCTGATATCGCGGGTTTGCGGAGGAATGTGCTTGCTGTCGTTGTTGTTATTGATTCTGTTGTTGTTTTATGATCGTTTTTTTTTTTTTTTTATCACGGGATTGTCGAATCTGTTTTTTTTGTTTTTTTATTATTATTTTTTTTTGTCGCGTGGTTGTGGATTCTGTTGTATTTTTGTTTTATCGTGTATTTTTTTTATATCGCGTGGTTGTCGTCATTTTCGTCATTATTTTTTTATGATAATTATTTTTCGTAATGACAGTAATAATTGTTGTTTTTGTCATTGTTATCGGTATTGTAGATTATTATCAATCTCCTTATCATCATTACAATTGGTATTATTTTATTTGATGGTATTATTATTATTATTATTATTATTATTATTATTATTATTATTATTATTATTGTTGTTGTTGTTGTTGTTGTCCTTAAATCATGTTTTTATATATATACTTTTTAAAAGCCAAGGATCAGGGTCGGGTAAAATTCCAGAGGAGGGGGAGGGAGCGGAGTGTCGGGAGGTGGGGGGGGGGGGATGAAGGTGTAGTCGCTGGAGTGAAATTAGATAGATAAGTAAATAGATAACGCCTTCAAAACTTGCAGTGTGGGGAGGGGGGGTGAAAGAAATTCCAGTGGGAGGAGGGAGGGGGGTTGAATAGGTAACACCCCTCTTGCATCCCCTCCCCTGCACCCCCTACTCCCCCTACTCCCCTTGCGCCCACCCCCACTTCCTTGCGCCCACCCCTACCTCCTTGCGCCAGAACCTACCCCTACCCCACTGCATCCACCCCTACTCCCCAGAACCTACCACCTCACCCCACTGCACCCACCCCTACCCCAGAACCTACCCCTACCCCACTGCACCCACCCCTACCCACTTGCGCCCACCCCTACCCACTTGCGCCCACCCCTACCCACTTGCGCCCACTCCTCACCCACTTGCGCCCACCTCCTACCCACCTGAAAGTCGCCCAACCCCCGGCCACACTTGCGCCCCACCCCTATCCCCCTGCGCCCACCCCTACCCCCTGTACCCACCCCTCACCCCCTGTACCCATCCCTACCCCCAGAACCTACCCTCTACTCCCTGCACTCACCCCTACCCCCTGTGTGTCCACCCCTTACCCCCCTGTGTCCATCCCCAACCCCCCTGTGTCCACCCGGGTACCCCTGTGTCCACCCTATCCCCCGGACACCCCCTATCTCCCTCCCCCGTATGGTACATCCGTGTACATCAGGGACGCCTCCTACAAGCGACCGCATCTTCGAGACAAACTGGACGCGTCAGGAGTAAAGAAGGCAGTTAGAGGCGCCTTAAGATGGCGTCTGTCCATCTCGATGCCCGCGGAACGTTCCAGAATAAATATCCGTAAATTTGGCGGGCGCCATTGTCCTCCGCGGGGGGGAGGGGGGGTAGTAGTTGGGTCGAGAGTCTTGTCCTGTTTTATTTTCGTTTTCTTCTTTATTTTTGGTTTCTTCCTTGTTTTCGTAATTTTTATGGTGTTTTTGTTTGGTTTGATTTCTTATTTTTTTCCTTTCTGATCGGTCTGGTCTTCTATCGGACACGTTTTTCTTTCTTTCTTTCTCCTCTTCCTATATTTCTTTCTTTTCTTCACTCACTCACTCTTCATCTCACCATTCCTTATTGTTCTCTCCCTCTCCCTCTCCTTTTCTGTCGTACGTAATTAACCAAGATATGATTTTTGAAGAATGAATGATAAAGCGAAGAATGAAGAAGAAAAGGAAGACGAACAACAAAAAAGGAAGAGAAGGGGGTTGGAGGAGCAGCAGAAAGTGAAAGAAGCAGAAGAAGAAGAAAGAGAAGATGGGAGGAGGAAGATAAGTAAGAGGAGAAGGAGAAGGAGAAGAAGGAGTAGCAGATGGGAAAAGAAAAAGAAAAAATGAGGAGAAGGAGTAAGGAGAAGAATAAGAATAAGAAGTAAAATAAAAAGAAAAAAAGGGGTGATAGGAGAAGGGAAAAGGAGAAGTCAATAAAGAAGAAATGGCGAAGGAGGCCTATGGACACTGAGTAATTCCTCCCGCCTTGTAGACGATGGGAAGCCGTTACTCGCCTGATGAGGCTATCACCAAAATACACTTCTCGCGCTCTCTCTCTCTATATCTATCTATCTATCTATCTATCTATCTGTCTGTCTGTCTGTCTCTCTATCTATCTCTCGCTCTCTCTCTTTCTCTCTCTCCCTCTTCCTCCCTCCCCCCTTCCTTCCCCCCCCTATATCTCTTTACTCTTTCTCCTCCTTCCTCCTTTCTTTTAATATTGCAAAACTCTTTGATTGAGATTTTCCTTAATAAAAAAAGAAAACCACAGAAATAATATCCTACTTTAAATCCTGATGAATAGTGCCATGTGACATTAAAAAATAAATAAATAAATAAAAAGGAGAAAAGAAAAGAAAGTGGAAAATGTGTGTGTGTATGTTTGTGTGTGTGCCTGCCTGCGTGTGTGTCTGTATGTGCGTGCGTGTGTGCACCTAAACCTCGAAAATTGATAGCACCATGCTCCCCCCCCCCAAGCCCGCCGGGGATGCGTTCGGCGTCTGATCTTCTGCAAGGCGAGGGAGACGTCAGGGGCGTGGTCTCCTAGGGGGAGGGGGGAGGGGGCGTGGCCTGTTAGACGTGTGGTGTTCGTTCGTTCGTTCCCTGGCCCGCTCGACACGCCCAGATCCATTCGTTTGCCGTTCGCGATCGCCCGATAAGAAGATTCCATCCGGGACGTCGTGGAAGGGGGTGGGGAGGGGAGGGGATTGGGAAGGTGTTGGGGAGAGGAAGGAGGTGGGGGTGAGGGAGGGGGAAGGATGGAGGTGGAAGGGTTAGGGGAAGGTGGAGAGGAGGGGGAGGGGATGGAGGGGTTTGGGGATTAAGGGGAGAGGTAAGGGGGGCGATTTATATCCTTTTTCTTTTTCTCAAGCTTCGTCTTCGTCTCCTCTCCTTCCTCCTCCCCCTCCTCCTTCTTCTCCTTCTCATTTTTCTTCTCTTCCTCCATATCCTCCACCTTCTCATTTTCCTCCTCCTCCACTCTTGTCTTCTTCTCCTTCTACTTCTCCCTTTCCCTCCCATCCCGGGCTCCAGATCTTTTAACATCGTGGAGAAAATGCAAAAGTCCCTCTGCTTAATATCTCTTCCTCCAACGCCCACGCTCACCCTCGCCCACGCCCACGCCCACGCCCACGCCCACGCCCACGCCCACGCCCACGCCCACGCCCACGCCCGCACGGCCACCCTCGCACTGCTACTCCCACCCATCCCCTCTCATGCGCCTCCGCCCCTCCACCCCTCTAAGCCCCCTCCTCCCTTCACACTCCATGCCCCTCCACACCCCAACCCTCTCTTCTCCCTTATCCTATTCAACCCCCTTCTCAGCTCCACTCGCAAACCGCTTTCCCTGTACTCGCTCCCCCTAATTCCTTCCTCTCTCCCTGCATCCTCTCAAACTCCTCTAACCCCTTCCCTGAGCCCCTTCCCCACTCCCTGGACCCCCACCTCCTCCGTTCCCCGCTTCGACACCCTCTCTATCCCCTCCCCCACCCCTGCAACCCCCTTTTCCTCCGTCCCCCGCTCCCTCCCCTCCCCCCACTCCCGCAACCCCTTCTTCCGCCTCCCTCCCTCTCCCCCCCCCCCCCCCCCCCAACCCCTTCTTCCTCCTCCCTCCCTCCCTCCCTCCCCTCCCTCCCTCCCTCCCCTCCCTCCCCTCCCTCCCCTCCGCCGAAAACGCTGAATTTTGGGGGGCAAGTTTCAGTTCCTCTCTAAGAAGCCTCTTATAACTCTTCTCCCTTCCGCAGCGCAAAGTTTTGTAGTTAGGAGAAATATTTTTCCCCGTGTCCAGGCGTGGATTTGTGTCCTGGGAAGTTAACGCGGTGGGGAGGGTGAGGAGACAGGGGGAGGGGCGGGGGCGGGGTGGAAAGGGAGAAGGGAGGAGGTAGCAAGGGGAAGAGGGGGAAGGAGAGAAAGGGGTGATCCAAAGGGTGGAAGGGAAAAGGGAGGAGGGAGAGGAGAGAAAGGGAAGGAAGGGGGAGAAAGGGTAAAGAGGATAAGTCATGGAGGCCGAGGGGAAGGAGGGGGGGAGGGGGGGGTTGAGGGGATTGTCGGCTGCCGCGGTGACGAGCGGAAGCGCCGTGACCTGCTCAGCTTAATCGCCAATTTTCTTGCGTCGTTTTTTTTCTCTCTATCTATCTTTTTTTCTTTTCTCTTTTTTTTTCGTTCTTCTCCTTTAATTTTATTTGTTTTCTTCTTTTTACCTTTCTTCTCTTTCTTTTCTATTCTCTACTCTTCTATTTAATTCTATTCTCTCCTCTCCTCTCCTCTCCTCTCCACTTCTCTCCTCTCCTCTCCTCTCTTCTCTCCTCTCCTCTCCTCTCCTCTCTCCTCTCCTCTCCTCTCCTCTCTTCTCTCCTCTCCTCTCCTCTCCTCTCCTCTCCTCTCTCCTCTCCTCTCCTCTCCCTCTCCTCTCCTCTCCTCTCCTCTCCTCTCCTCTCCTCTCCTCTCCCTCTCCTCTCTCCTCTCCTCTCCTCTCCTCTCCTCTCCCCCACCCCCTCTCCCTGCCTCACTTTTTTTTCATCCCCTCCCTGTACCTCGCTTCGTCTCCCTTTTTTCTTGCTTTTTATTTTGCTCTTTTTCTTGCAGGGGGGGAGGGGGAGGGGGATTAGGCTTGGTATCTTTTCCGTGCGCTAAACTATGAATATGTTATGGGTTTTAAAAGCTGTTTTACGCTTCTCTGTAAAATTGGGCTCTCTCTCTCTCTATCTCTCTCTCTCTCTCTCTCTCTCTCTCTCTCTCTCTCTCTCTCTCTCTCTCTCTCTCTCTCTCTCTCTCTCTCTCTCTCTCTCTCTCTCTCCCCCTCTCTCACTCCCTCTCTCACTCACTCGCTCACTCACTCGCTCACTCACCACTCTCACTCACTCCCTTACTTCATCCCTCCCTCTCCCTCCCACCCCTCCTTCACCCTCCCTCTCTCCCTCTCTCTCTCTCTCTCTCTCTCTCTCTCTCTCTCTCTCTCTCTCTCTCTCTCTCTCTCTCTCTCTCTCTCTCTCTCTCTCTCTCTCTCTCTCTCTCTCTCTCTCCTCCCTCCCTCCCTCCCTCCCTCCCTCCCTCCCTCCCTCCCTCCCTCCCTCCCTCCCTCCCCATCCCTCTCTCCTGCCCTCTCCCCCCCCCTCCGTTTTAAACAAATAATGAGAGCGCAGATAAGGCCAGTCCATGCCACTCGGCCTATTCACTCCGCCGCGGCCGCCGAGTCCGCAAATCCAGCCGCAGGGAGGGCGTGTTTGGGCGCTCCTCGAGTCGGCGTTCAGCGTGGCAGCTCGCTCGTGTTCAGCCCATAATTGATTGAACATCGCGGAGTCTTTGGGGGATAGGCTCGCATTGGCGTTTGAATTAGGTCCGGGAAGGTCGACGGGAGGGCGGGGGAGGGGGGGGCGGCGGGGCGCTACGGGATATAGGCTGTGGAGGCGATACGCGCCCGGGCTATCTGTGTGCATTGCCGTGTTTACACACCCGCGGACACACACACTCATTCATTCACTCGTTAATTTATTCATTTATTCATTCATTAATTCAATCATCCAACCACTCACTCACTCACTCACTCACACACTCACTCACTCACTCACTCACTCACACTCATATATGCACGCATATGTATGGTATGCATCCCAAATCACTAGGCTTTTTCTCTAAGGAAATAAAAAATAGAATACGATGTTAATGCAAATAATAAGAAAGAAGGCAAGGATTTTATGCAAGGGTTCTTTTCTTTTCTCTTCTTTTCTTCTTATTTTTCTTTTTTGCTCTTTTTTCTTAGATTTAGGTGGCTTTTGCGGATATTATGTGTGGAAGGGAATTGGGAGTCTGGAAATTCAGTGAGCCGCGAAATTACGATAGAAGGAGAGGGAGCCTTGCTAACGGTGCCATGTTGGGGTGCCACGCTAAGAGTGCCATGCTGGTGGTGCCATGTTGGGGTGCCACGCTAAGAGTGCCATGCTGGTGGTGCCATGTTGGGGTGCCACGCTAAGAGTGCCATGCTGGTGGTGCCATGTTGGGGTGCCACGCTAAGAGTGCCATGCTGGTGGTGCCATGTTGGGGTGCCACGCTAAGAGTGCCATGCTGGTGGTGCCATGTTGGGGTGCCACGCTAAGAGTGCCATGCTGGTGGTGCCATGTTGGGGTGCCACGCTAAGAGTGCCATGCTGGTGGTGCCATGTTGGGGTGCCACGCTAAGAGTGCCATGCTGGTGGTGCCATGTTGGGGTGCCACGCTAAGAGTGCCATGCTGGTGGTGCCATGTTGGGGTGCCACGCTAAGAGTGCCATGCTGGTGGTGCCATGTTGGGGTGCCACGCTAAGAGTGCCATGCTGGTGGTGCCATGTTGGGGTGCCACGCTAATGGTGCCATGTTGGGGTGCCACGCTAAGAGTGCCATGCTGATGGTGCCATGTTAGGGTGCCACGCTAATGGTGCCATGTTAGGGTGCCACGCTAAGAGTGCCATGCTGATGGTGCCATATTGGGGTGCCACGCTAATGGTGCCATGTTGGGGTGCCACTCTAAGAGTGCCATGCTGATGGTACTATGTTAAGGGTGCCACACTATAGGTGTCATGCTAACGGTGTCATATTGTTGGTGCCACGCTAAGAGTTCCATGCTAATGGTGATGATTGTTGATTAATTTTGGGATCTTTTTTTATCGTTATTCATACTGTATTAGTATGATCACAATGTCAGTGTAGGAATTAGAGAACTTAGATTTAAATCTAATTCAATACGTGTAAAAATTAACATAGAGTGTATTCAGAACTAGTATACATACATACGTGCACATTTATTATTATTGTTGTTATTATTGTTGTTATTCCCTTCGGTATTAATCCGTTGGGATTTTGGGATCATTATCGCCTTTTTTCCGAATCCAGTTTTTCTTTTGGTTTTCTCTTTGTTTTGTTATTCTCTCTCTCTCTCTCTCTCTCTCTCTCTCTCTCTCTCTCTCTCTCTCTCTCTCTCTCTCTCTCTCTCTCTCTCTCTCTCTCTCTCTGTCTCTCTGTCTCTCTCTCTCTCTCTTTCTCTCTTTCTCTCTTCTCTCTTTCTCTCCTCCCTCCCTCCCCCTCCCCCTGCCTCCCCACATACTCATCCTTCCTCCTCCCCTCCTTTCCTCCTTCCCTCCCCCCTCCCTCCCCCTCCCCTCTTCCTCTCTTTCTCTCTCTCTCCGCCTTTCTCATTTCTCCTTTCGCCGAGGCAAACTTTCCGAGTATATCGGGAGGTTCCGTAACAAGCCCCGATTACCGGCTTGGCAAAATAGCGCTGGCTTGGAATTTATGATTATTGCCGGAAGGGAGGGTGGCAAGGAGGGGGGGGGGGAGGGAGGAGGGGGGGGGGGAGATGTCGCCCGCGTTGCGCTCCCGCCGGCGTCTTCGCGGCCCGGAGCGCGGTGCCTTCTCCGTCTCTGTGCTTCTCTTCCGTTTCTTGGGTCCTTCTCCGTTTCTGCGTCCCTCTTCCGTTTCTCCGTTTATTGGGTCCTTCTCCGTGTCTGCTTCCCTCTTCCGTTTCTCCGTTTATTGGGTCCTTCTCCGTTTCTGCGTCCCTCTTCCGTTTCTCCGTTTCTTGGGTCCTTCTCCGTTTCTACGTCTCTCTTCCGTTTCTCCGTTTATTGGGTCCTTCTCCGTTTCTGCGCCCCTCTTCCGTTTCTCCGTTTATTGGGTCCTTCTCCGTTTCTGTGCTTTTCTTCCGTTTATTGGGTCCTTCTCCGGTTCTTCTCCGTTTCTGTCTCTCTTCCATTTTTTGGGTTGCTTTGCTTCTGTTCGTTGGTTTGTTTTGTTCGATTTTTGTTTTTTTTTTTGGGGGGGGAGGGGGTCATCTCTTTGTTTCTCATTTTCTTTTTCTTATTTTCGCTAGCTAGTTTTATTTGTTCTCATTCTTTTATTTTATTTTCGCTCTCTTCTCTCTTATTTTTTTGGTTTTCCTTTTTTTTTCTTCTACTTTCTTTCTGTCTTTCATATTCTTTTTTTCTTCTTGTTCTTCTTCATCTCTCTCTCTTGCTTTCACCTCCCTCCCTCCCTCCCTCCCTTCCTCCCTCCCTCCCACTCTCATTCACTCACCTCTTTCTTCCTCCTCTTTCTCTACCACCTTCTTCCCTTCCATTTATCTCTCCCACCCCTCCCCTCTCCCTCCCTCCCTCCCTCCCTCCCTCCCTCCCTCCCTCCCTCCCTTCTCCACCCACCCACCCACCCGCTCTCCCTCCCTCCCTTCCTCCCTTTCCCCACCCGCTCCCCTCCCTCCCTCCCTTCCCCCTTCCCCACCCGCTCTCCCTCCCTCCCTCCCTTCCCCACCCACCTCGCTCTCCCTCCCTCCCTCCCTCCTCCCCACCCACCCGCTCTCCTCCCTCCCTCCCTTCCCCACCCACCCGCTCTCCCTCCCTCCCTCCCTCCCTCCCCCACCCACCCGCTCCTCCTCCCTCCTCCCCCACCCACCCGCTCTCCCGATGCATTTTTCACACGTATGATTTTTTTTTTCTTTTTTTTCTCCCTTCTCCCTTCTTGAATCCATTAAACCCACGTGTGCTTGTTAGTTCCCGTGTCCCCGTTGCCGTTTTTCAAAATTTAATTATATGTGATGAAATAAATGTTCGGAGCGGAGTGAGACGACGAACTGGTGCTGGTGGGGGGAGGGGAGAGGGAGGGGAAAGGAGGGGGAGGGGAGAGGGAGGAGGAGGAGAGGAGATAGGGAAAGGGAAGTGGGGAGGGAGAGAAGGGGAGGGGAAAGGAAGGGAGGGGAGAGAGGGGGAGCAGAAGGGGAGGGGTGAAGCGAAAGGCGGGGAGGGAAGGGAAGGAGGGGAAAGGGGGGAGGAAGGAAGGGAAGAGGAAGTGGTAAGGAGGGGAGGGAAGGAAAGGGGGAGGAAGTGAGAGTGGGTGTGGAGAGAGGAGGGGGAAGAAGGGGAAGGGAGAACGTGTGGGTTAACAGAAGGGGATGGGGAAGATTTAGAAGTAAAGGAAAGGACAGAGGAGCGAACGAGAAAGGGGAATAAAGGAAAAAGCGTAAGGCAAAATACCGAAGATGGACAAAGGGAAGCGTTAGGTAGGCGGGGGGAGGGGGAGGGGAGAGAGACACGGAGGGAGAAAAAAAATGTCCCCTTTTTTATGACATACCGTCGAGTGCGTGAATGTGTGTCTGAGTGTATGTGTGCGTGAGGGGGCGTGGTCGGGTACAGGTGTGTCCGGTGTACTGGCCACGTGGCGCGGGCGGGGTTTGGGCGGGGTTTTGGCTTTTTGTGGGCGGCTTTTTTATTCGGCTCTCTCTCTCTCTCTCTTTCTCCTTTTCTTTCTCTTAGTCTTTGTCTTTCTTTTTCTTTCTCTCGTTCTTACTCTATCTCTTTCTCTATCTATCTCTCCCTCGCTCCCTCCCTCCCTCCCTCCCTCCCTCCCTCCCTCCCTCCCTCCCTCCCTCCCCCCTCTCTCCCTCTCTCCCTCTCTCCCTCTCTCTCTCTCCCCCTCCCCTCCCCCCACTTACTTTTTATTTATATTCTGCGTTTTTATTATTTAATTTAGCGCCGTGTACGACAAGGGATAATGGCGCGCTGATTATACGCTTTTCCCTTCCTCTTTTGTGTAAGTATAAACCACGTATTTTTTTTCCTCTCTGTTTTTGCGAGCTTGATTTAATGTGGATTTTTTTTCCCGCTTTTATTTAGTATTGAGTTTCGTGGCGATGATATCCATCCACGCCTCTTTCTTTTTCTCTCTCTTTTTTTTGAGTGTTTTATGTTTTTTTACTGTTAGTTTTCGTTTTTTTTCGTTGTATGGTACTTGTTGATTGAGAGATGAAGTGGATGGGAGTATGAGTATTAGGTGAGTTGGATTTTAGGTTTTTACTCTGTCTTTCTCTCTCACTTTCTTTCTCTCTTTCTCTCTCTCTTTCACTCTCTTTATCTCCCTCACTCTCTCTCTCTCTCTCTCTCTCTCTCTCTCTCTCTCTCTCTCTCTCTCTCTCTCTCTCTCTCTCTCTCTCTCTCTCTCTCTCTCTCTCTCTCTCTCTCTCTTCTCTTCTCTCTTCTTCTTCTCTCTCTCTCTCTCTCTCTTTCGCTCTCGCTCTCTTACTTTTTCTTTTTATTTTGTCTTTTCCTTCCTGTTCTTGCTGTTCATTGCTGTTCATTGGTTCCGTCGTTTTTTTTTCGTTTTTTTAGAGAGAGAGAGAGAGAGAGAGAGAGAGAGAGAGAGAGAGAGAGAGAGAGAGAGAGAGAGAGAGAGAGACAGAGACAGAGAGAGAGAATGAAAGAGAGAAAGAGAAAGATAAAAGAAAAAAAATGGAATATTGGATTATCCCTTTTTCTACGGGAAAATGTCCATTAAGTTACTCATTCTCCAAAAAAAAGCTAAATCTCCCTATTTTTTTCCCCCCCAAATTCACAAGGGCGTTGCGTGACGTCCCTCTGCGTGCGGTGAGGCGCGTGCTTCTCCCCCCCCCTCTCCACCCCTCCCCTCTGTCGGTCACGTGGGACTTGGAGTCACGTGATTGTGTGATAGCGCGCGTGCGTTCGTGCGTGCGTGCGTCAATCGGCGTTGTTTGTGACGTACGGTTTGATCGCATTAACCTTTGAGTGATTGATTTGTGTGTGAGTGTGAGAACGAGAGAGAGAGAGAGAGAGAGAGAGAGAGAGAGAGAGAGAGAGAGAGAGAGAGAGAGAGAGAGAGAGAGAGAGAGAGAGAGAGAGAGAGAGAGAGAGAGAGAGAGAGAGAGAGAGAGAGAGAGAGAGAGAGAGAGAGAGAGAGAGAGAGAGAGAGAGAGAGAGAGAGAGAGAGAGAGAGATCAGTGAGTGAGGCAGTGAGTGAGTGAGTCAGTCAGTGAGTGAAGAGACAAAGACATGCAGACAGATAAACAGACATAGAGAGATATTCGATAGGATTGAGTGCGATGCTTGATTAATTTTGCTGAGGCTTATTCCTAAGCCTGAAGGGAAAGGAGAGGGGAGGGTAAGGGAAGGGAAGGGAAGAGAAGGGAGGGGGAGGAGGGGAGGGTGGGAGGGAGAGAGGGGAGGGAAAGGAAAGGGGGTGAAAAGAGAGAATGGGAACGCGGGAAAGAAGATGGAAGGAAAGATGTAAAAGGAGAGGGGGAGAGAACAGGATTAAGGAGGGAGGGAAAGGGAATTGAGAGTGAGAGAAATGGAGAGGGAGGTCAGGAAGGAGGAAATGAAAGGAGAGGAGAGGAAGGGAGGGATGTAGGGGTAAAGAGGGAGAAGAGAGTAAAGGGAGGTTGGATGCCCTGAGGACAGTATAAATGGACTTCGAAGTTCGCTAGAAATGTGGATCTGAAAATTTGAAAAAAAAGAGAGAGAAGGAAGAAGAGGAGGAGGAGGAGGAAGAAGGTGGGGGTTTGTTGGAGGTGAGGGGAAGGGGTTACTCCCTTCCTCATTTTCCCCATTCCCCTCCCTCTTCTCTTCCCCCTCTCCCCTCCCCTTCTCCTACCTCTCTCCCCGTCTCCCCTTCCCCTACCTATCTCCCCCACTCCCCTCCCCCTTTCCCCTCCCCTTCTCCTACCTCTCTCCCCTCCCTTCCCCACTACCTATCTCCCCCACTCCCCTCCCTTTCCCCTCCCCCTTCCCCTCCCCTTCTCCTACCTCTTTCCCCCTCCCCCTCTCCCCCTCCCCCCACCCCGCCCCACCTTTATCGGACTGGATGTATTAAGTGGATTATGTTTGATCTGCCTTAATCAGAGCGGAGTGCTTGCCGCCCCGCCTTTTGTCTCGCTTTCGGGTCGACGGCGGGTTTCACGGGCGGGATAATCGGCCCGTTTCGGCGGATGGTGTCGGCGGCGTTGTCGGTGCGGCGTTCGGCGTTGGTCGGTTAGGGGGTGTTTGGCGTGCGTGTGCGTGTGTGTGTCTTTTTTCGTGGGATTCTTTTTGTGTTTGTCTTTTTGTTTGAGTGTCTTTTTTTTTCTCTCTCGCTCTTTTTTTTTTCTTTCTTTCTTTCTCTTTCTTTCTCTCTTTCTCTTTCTTTCTCTTTCTTTCTCTCTTTCTCTCTCTTTCTCTCTCTTGCTCTCTCTCTCTCTCTCTCTCTCTCTCTCTCTCTCTCTCTCTCTCTCTCTCTCTCTCTCTCTCTCTCTCTCTCTCTCTCTCTCTCTCTCTCTCCCTTCCCTTCATCCTTCCCTTCCTCCTCTCATCCCCAATTACTTCCTCTTTTATTCCTTTTTGTCGCCCGCCCTGCCTCTCCTCTGCCCCTCTCTTCACACTGCGCGGCCTTATTTCCTCTCACTCCAGAAGACCCTTTTCGACCGCCTCCCCCCCCCCCTTCCTCTTTCCCTTTCCCCTCGTTGGTTGTCGTTTGTTCCCCTCTCGCTACTGTACTCTTTCTGCATTCGCAATTTTCTGCTCGCCTCTCCCGGCTCTGCCACCACCCCCTCCCCCCCTTCTTTTCATCGTAATCTTCGTCCTCTCATTTTCCTCTTCTTTTTCATTTTCCTCTTCTTTTTCCTCTTCCTCTTCCTCCTCTTCTTCCTCTCTCTCCTTCTCTTCTTTTTCCTCCCCCTCTTTCTCCTTCTCTTCCTTCTCTTGCCCTTCTGTGCCTCCTTCTCCTTATCCTCTTCCTCTTCGGCATCTTACCTTATCTCTGCGTGTCGTCCTATCCATCATCCTTTTTCTAATTCTGTTTATCGTCCTCCCTTTTCCCCCCCATTCCCGTTCCTTCCTCCTCCTCCTCCACCTCCCTTTCCTCATCTCCCCCTCCTCCTCCGCCTCTCCCTCCTCCTCCGCCTCTCCCTCCTCCTCCTCCTCCTCCTCCTCCCTCCTCCTCCTCCTCCTCCCTCCTCCTCCTCCTCCTCCTCCTCCTCCTCCTCCTCCTCCTCCCTCCTCTGCCTCCTCATCTCCCCCGCCCCTAGTCTCCCCTTTATATACTTTCCTTCTTTGGTACTTTCCTCATTTTTCCCCTCTTTCTGTCCCAAGCACCTGGTGTATGCAGAGGGGAGTTTTGTAGGGGCAATGGGGGGGGAGAGAGAGAGAGAGAGAGAGAGAGAGAGAGAGAGAGAGAGAGAGAGAGAGAGAGAGAGAGAGAGAGAGAGAGAGAGAGAGAGAGACAGAGAGAGAGAGAGAGAGAGAGAAAGGGGGAGGGATAGGGAGGGGCGGCAGTGAGAGAGAAGGGCTTGCGTGTATGTGTATGTGCGAGCGTTTGTACGTGTGCATGTGTATGCGTATCTATACATGGGTGTGTGTATACACGAGCATGCCCATGTACGTAAGGAAAGGGATTTGCACAGAAAAGATGTCTCCCGTGTAAAGTCTTGTGCTTGAGGTTGAAAGTTTGAAGTATCACTTGAGAACTTTTTGCTTGGAGTGTCAGTGCTTCTACTCTGAGGTCATTTCGCGGCGTGAAGCACAGCGGGGAAAACCCGAGCGCACTGACACGCATGCGCACTCGCCACATGCACGGCCGCCACGCACACGCAGTCTGTTTGTCTGTCTGTGTTCTCTAGCCGCGTTGTTTTTTTGCTTTTATCTTTGTCTTTGGCCATATCTTGGTCTCTCTTTCATACTCTCATCTCCTCTTTTATTTACATTTTATCTTCCATTCCTCTCTTCTTCTCTTCCAAGTCATCCTTTCCCTCCTTTCTCTCTCACTCCCCATTTCGTGTCTTTTTATAATTTTCTCTCTTTCTCCTCCTCTTCTGCTTCTACTCTTTTTTTTCTTCTACTTCTTTTTCTGCTTTTTCGTTTTTCTGTTCCTAATACTTTTCTTTTTCTTCCTGTTATTATTATTCTCCTCCTGCATCTCCGCCTCCCTCCTCCTCCTCTTTCTCCTCCTCCTCTTTCTCCTCCTCCTCCTCCTCCTCCTTCCGGTCCTTCTCTCCTATACTACTACTTAGTTCTCGCTTTTTCCCTCTCTTTTGTCTTCTCTCTTCTTACCTCTCTCTTCTCTCTTTTCCTCTCTTTATACTCTCACACTTCCTGGGCCGTTCACGCTCTTCCTCTCCCAAACTCTGTCGTAACTTCTTCGTCATCTTCTATTTATGAGAAAACTATTCTCTCTCTCTCTCTCTCTCTCTCTCTCTCTCTCTCTCTCTCTCTCTCTCTCTCTCTCTCTCTCTCTCTCTCTCTCTCTCTCTCTCTCTCTCTCTCGCTCTCTCTCTCTCTCTCTCTCTCTCTCTCTCTCTCTCTCTCTCTCTCTCTCTCTCTCTCTCTCTCCCTCCCTCCCTCTCTCTCCCTCTCTCTCTCTCTCTCTCTCTCTCTCTCTTCCCTTCTCTCTCTCTCTCCCCCTCCCTCTCCCTCTCTCTCTCTCTCTCTCTGTCTCTCTCTCTCTCTCTCTCTCTCCTCCTTCTCTCTTTCTCTATCCTCTCCTCTTTCTTTCTTTCTTTCTTTCTTTTCTTTTCTTCCCTCTCCCCTTCTCTCTCACCCCCTCTCCCTTCGTCTCCCTTTCTCTCCCTTTCTCTCCCTCCCCTTCCTCTCCCTCCCCCACGAGTTTCTGTACGGTCGACTTATTCCGTCTGTTTCTCCCATAGACATAAGTGTAAGTTAAAGTTCAAGTGTGCATCCTCTCCTGGGATTGGCTATTTCACGCTGGCTGTGTAGCTGGTGCTTGTTTTTACTCTTTCTGTGGCTAAAACATTTTCGATTTTGTTATATTTCTGTTTTCTTATGTTTTTTTTTTTTTTTAGGGGAGATTATTTGTTATATTTTTATGTATTGTTTAGGTATTGTTTTGATGGCGAGAATGTCTTTCATTTTATTTTGTTTTTATTTTTTTTCCTGGCTTCATCCATGCCTTTCTCACATTCTTCAATTTGCTTTCATCGCCTCGTTCTTTTTGCTAATCCTTTTTTTTTTCTCTCTTCCTCCTATCCTTTTAGCGTCTCCCCTCTGTGCCCCTTACTTTATCCGCATTTTTCTGTCACCGGCCGATTTTGCCACGTATTGTCATTTTCCTCCTCTTTTCTTTTCTTGTGTTTGTTGTCTTTCTTGTCTTGGTGTGAGAAAGTAACGACTGTGCATGTCAGCGAAGGCATTATCGTCGTTTGTGTCTTTGCGTCGTCGTTAAGAATGGTGGAACAGGTCTCGTTCTCTCCTCTTTCTTTCCTCTCCCCTTTTTTTCTGTCCATGTCTGTCTGTCCGTTTTCATTCTTCCCACCTTTTTTTCTCTGTCTATTTCTGTCTTGTCTGTTTTCATTCCTCTCCCTTATTTCTCTATATGTCTGTTTATCTGTATGTCTATCTATCTCTTTCCCTTCCTCTTTCTTTTTCGGTTTCTTTCTCTTCTCTTTCTCTCTTTCTCTGTTTAGCTCTGTATCAGTCTGCCTGTATCTGTCTATCTATCTCCAGCCTACTTTCATTCTTTCATTTGTTCTTCCCACATCTCTCGTTTATTTATTTTACAACTTGCTCCTAAATTCCCTCGCCTCTCTCGCCTTCTTTCTTGTCTCCATCGGCTATTTCCTCTCCTTCCATCCTCTCCATTTCCTCTTCGTTGGCGCACCCCCCCCTTCCGCCGCCCCCCTCCCCCAGGTGAAGTCTGAGGGCCTTCCACGTTTCATTCCTCGATTCTTCTCTCTTTATCTCCCCGTTGCTCTGTCCATTTCCTCCCTGTAGTTGGGACGCGGCGCTCGCTCGCTCGCTCGCTCTTTCTCAAGGGCTCTCGCTCACTTTGGAGGTCTTTCGCGAGGTCTGTCTGTCTGTCATTGTCTGTATGTCTCTCTCTCTCTCTCTCTCTCTCTCTCTCTCTCTCTCTCTCTCTCTCTCTCTCTCTCTCTCTCTCTCTCTCTCTCTCTCTCTCTCTCTCTATGTATGTATGTATGTATGTATGTATGTATGTATGTATGTATGTATGTATGTATGTATGTATGTATGTATGTATGTATGTATGTATGTATGTATGTATGTATGTATGTATGTATGTATGTATCTCTCTCTTTTTCTCTACCGTTCTCTATCTCTAACTTTCATCCCCCTTTCCACTCCCTCCCTCCCTTCCTGTCTCCTTCTCCTATCCCCGTATCCCCACCTCCTCCCTCCTTCCCTCTATCCTGTCCGCCCTTTTTGTTCTGCCTTTCGTGTTTTCTTTAGTTCTTCCAGTGACAGGTTATTTACTCCTCTCCCTCCGGACGACCAAAGGCATACCTAACTTAGCCACTTGTCTGTCACTCGCTGATACAGGGGGGTGTTTTTACCCTCTCTTCTCTCTCTCTCTCCCTTTCCTTCTCTCTCTGGCTCTCTCTCTATCTCTATCTATCTCTCTATCTATCTATCTATCTCTATCTCTTTCTCTCTATGTTTATTTATCTCTCTCTATCTATTTATCTATCTATTTTTATGTTTGTTTATTTCCCCCCTCTCCCTCTTCCTCTCTCTCTCCCTCCCTCTCTCCCCCCCTCCCTCCCTCCATCTCCCTTTCTCCATCTCCCTCCCTCTCCCTCCCTCCCTCCCACCCTCTCTCCCTCCCTCCCTCCCTCCCTCCCTCCCTCCCTCCCTCCCTCCCTCCCTCCCCTTCTCCCTCCCTCCCCCTCTCCCACCCACTCACACACACACACAAGTATACACTCTCTCATTCACACGCACAGTCACCCTCTGTCCGTAACAGACCCATAGCTCTATCTACCTTAATACTTCCCTGCCTTTCGTTATGCGTCGGGTGATCAATCATTTAGCGTCTCTCCAATTCATCAGCCTTTCCCTCTCTGCTCTTCAAGACCCGCGGGGGAAATTAGAGTCAAGGCGGATCGTAGGGAAAAAAGGGGTAAGGAAGGGAGGAAGGAAGGGGGGATGGTAAGAAAGGGGAGGAAAGGTAAGGAAATAGAGGTAGGGAGGGGGGATAGAGGTAAGAAGGGGGAACGAAGGGTAAAGAAGGGGAATGTAGGTAAGGAAAGGGAAAGAGGAAGGGGAACGAAGGGTAAAGAAGCGGAATGTAGGTAAGGAAGGGGAATAGAGGTAAGGAAGGGGAATAGAGGTAAGAAGGGGGAACGAAGGGTAAAGAAGGGGAATGTAGGTAAGGAAAGGGAATAGAGGTAAGGAAGGGGAATAGATGTAAGAAGGGGGAACGAAGGGTAAGAAAGGGAAATAAGATTTTTAAAAAAGTAGTATTCCCATAGAAATCTGTCTTTGCCTGTGTTCATCTTCGCCGCTGAGATTTTTTTGCGTTTCCGAAAGGTAGCGAAGCCCACGAGGGAGACGGGGCTCGGCTTCATCTCCGGCGTCGTCGTCGTTTTTGTTCGCTTCTTCTTCTTCGTTGTCATCGGTCTCTTTTCCTCCTCCTCCTTCGTATTCTTATTCTTTTTCTCCTCCTCCTCCTCTTACTCTTCTTCCTCTTCTTCTTCCTCCTCCTCCTCTTACTCTTCTTCCTTCTCTTCCTCCTCCTCCTCTTACTCTTCTTCCTTCTCTTCCTCCTACTCTTCCTCCTCCTCCTCCTCCTCCTCCTCCTCCTCCTCCTCTTCCTCCTTGTCTGCCGTTTTAATCTCTCGAGGTCATACGTCAACGTCAGGAGGCTCAATAAAGTTTTCCCCATTGGAGTAGTTTCCTGTCTTCCTCCCTTCTCCCTTTTTATTCTTCCTCTCCCTTTTCCTCTTCCCCGTCTCCTTCCCTCTAATCTCCGCTCCTTCCACGCCCTTCTTCTTCTTCCTCCTCCTCCTACTTGTCCTCCTCTCTTTACTCTGTCTCTTCCTTTTCCTTTTCCCCGTCTCCGTCCCTCTAATATCCGCTCCTTCCACGTTCTCGTTCTCTATCCCATTTCCCTTTCAGTTTACATTATCATTTATCCTCTATTCACCTTCTTTGCATCTCTCTTCGCTCATATTCACCTCCACTTCCCTCCGGATCTTTTTCCTTCCTTTTCTACTCTTTTTACTCTTTCTACTCTACCCTTCCTCTTCATTTCCTCCTCATCTTCCTTCTTCTCCTCCTCATCCTCACCCTCCTCGCCCTACCCCTCCCCTTCCTACAGCTCCTCCTCCTCCTCCTCCTCCTCCCTCCTCCTCCTCCTCCTCTACCATTTCCTCCTCCTCCTCTACCACCTCTCCTCCATTCTCCCCTTCCTCTTCTCCTTCGCCACCTGCCCTTTATCTCCCAACGTTCTATCTCGTCCCCTTCCCCCTCCCCCTTCCCCTTCCCCTAGCCCTTGCCCTAGCCCTTGCCCCTAGCCTTCCTCCCCCTCCCCCTCCCCCTCCACTCGGAAACAATGCGCTGACGAAACTCTTGCAACGATGCCTATTTGCCGTGTTCTCTCGTTCACTTCCGCCCCGGCTTTTTCTTGACTTTTTTTCTCCAAATTCCGGAATGGGAATGCGGTGGTAATGGTTGCTAAAAGCCAGGATGGGAGAGATACAGAGAGGCGGGGGTGGGGGCGGGTGGGGGGGGGGGGGCGGACGGATGGGCATTTTATTTTTCCGTTTGGTTATTCATTCTGTTCAGGTGAGGGTTCGCATGCATGTATTTTGCAACTTCCATTGTTTCCTCTCGTAGTTTAATTCTGAATAAGATGGATACGAAAATGTATAGATACCGGCGCGGGCGCGCACACGCACGCGTTCCCTCTCTTTCTCTTTCTATTTCCCTCTCCCTTTCTCCTCTTCCCTCCCTCTCCTACTCTCTCTCCTTCGCTTTCCATTCCTCTCCTCACCTTCTCCCCCTCCCTCCCTCTCTTGCTCTTTCTCCTTCGGTTTCCCTCCCTCTCTCTCACCTTCTCTCCCTCCCTTCTCTCTCCTTCCACCTCCCTCCCTCCCTCCCACTTCTGCCACCAAGCCGTTGTCCAGTTGGTGATCATCTCAGCGAGTCATTTATCGCTTTCCAATAACACGGTGACAGCGCCCCCTCCCCCTTCTTCCCCGCACCCCCCACCCTGACCAATATTGAGGAACCCATCTACAGGCACGGGGACGTTGGCACCTTTCCCTCCCCTTATTTCCCCACCCCTTTCTCCTCCCCTCCCCCACATTTCACCCACCTCCTTTCTCTTCCCCTCCCCCATTTTCCCTCTCCCTTCCCCCCTCTATGTCTACCTTCCTGTCGCTGTCCCTTCTCCCTCTCCCTTCCTAACGCTGTCCGGGCTCTCTCTCTCTCTTTTCTTCTCCTTCCATCTTTCCCTTTCCCCCCCTCATTCTCTCTCGCTTTCTCTCTCCCAATCTCGCTTTCTTCCTCCATCTTCTCCTTCACTTCTCACTTTTTCTATCCTTCACTCTTCCCCTTTTCTGTCCTTCACTTCTCCCTTTTTTCTGCCCTTCCTCTTTCCCCCTCCCCTCCTCCTTGCCTCCTCCTCTCCTTTTGATCACGAGCCGAATAGGGAATTTTCTCATGAAGTTAATGTGGGGAAATGTGTATGGATGGAAGTAATAAAATGCAGGGGGAGGGAGGACGGAGGGAGGGAGGGAGAAAGGGGGAAGGGAGGGAGGGAGGGAGGGCTGGAGAAAGGGAGAGAGGAAAGGGGGAAGGGAGGGAGAAAGGGAGAGAGGAAAGGAGGGATGGAGAGAGGGAAAGAGGGAGAGAGGAAGGGAGGGAGAAAAGGAGAGGAAAGGAGGAATGGAGAGAGGAAAAGAGGGAGGGAGAAAGGGAGAGAGGAAAGGAGGGAGGGATGGAGGATGAGAGGATGGTAAGGAGAGGGGGAGAAGGAGGGAGGGAGGATGGCGAAGACGACGACGAGGGAAAGTGGAGGAACAGGGCCAGGATGAAGTGGAAGGGGGGAAGAGGGAAGGGGGGTGTAGGAAAAGGAGGACGACGACGACGACGAAACCGAGTGTTTTAAATCCTGTTAGCATACCCCTCTCTCCCTCTCCTCTCCTACTCCCCTCTCTCTCTCTCCTCTGTTCCTCCCTTCTCTCCCTCTCTTAATATGTCCCCGAGGCATTAGCGAATGTCCTTCCTCTAGGCATCGTCCCCCTTTTACTGTTTTGTTTTCGACTAGTTTTCATTTTTTAGCCACTTCTGTCCGTCTTTCTCGCGTCTCTCTCTCTCCTCCTCCCTCCTCCCTCCCTCCCTCCTCCTCCCTCCCTCCCTCCCTCCCTTCCTCCCTCCCTCCCTCCCTCCCTCCCTCCCTCCCTCCCTCCCTCCTCTCTCTCTCTCTCTCTCTCTCTCTCTCTCTCTCTCTCTCTCTCTCTCTCTCTCTCTCTCTCTCTTTCTTTCTCTCCTTCCTCTCTCCTCTCTCCTCTCTATTCCCTCCTACCCCCTCCCTCTCCCTCCCTACCTCCTGCTCCTTTTTTCCCTTTCTTTTTTTCTGTCATATGTTTTTCTCTGGATTTTTATCCCCTTTTTCCTCCTTTTTGCCGCCTTTCTCACCCTTTCCCCCCTGTTCTGACGGCTTACTGCACGAGATCCCGCCGGCCCGCCATGGCGTTTAAGTGTTTATAACTGGCCAAATGAACGAGGCTTCCGGGCTTCCGTCAGACCTGTCCGTCAAGTCCGAGTCCACTTGACAGGACGCAGCCCTCAGATTGACAGCCAGACTGATAGGCAGGCAAGCAGGCGCGCGTATCATGCAATCTCCTTCTGTTGCATGACCCAGTTGAGCGGCCGTGCGTCCCGGCAGCCCGCGGGATAACCAGCTTAGCCTCCTGCCAGCCAGCCAGCTAGCCAGCGAGCCAGCTAGCTAACTAACCAGCTGTCGGGGGCCAAAGACCACCCACTGGCCAGCTGCGAAATCAAAGCGTCGCACGCAGACGAAGCCGACGCGGCGCGACGTGGCGGCGGGGGGCGGGGGGCGTGGGGCGCACGCGAGGGGAGAAGGGAGGGGGAGGGAGGGAGGGAGGGGGAGAGGGCAGGAAGGGGGTGGAAAGATAAAGGGAGGGAGAAGGAGAGAGGGAGGGGAAAGGGAATGAGAGCTAGGGAGGGAGAAGGGAAGGAGAGACTTAGGGAGAAGCAAAGGAGAACGAGACGGGGAAGAAGAGACTAATACCAGGGGGAGTTAAGGGACGCATTCAAGCAGACAGGCATACAGATGCACGCACAGTCACTCAACAACGCTGATGTATACGTACACGCAAGCACGCATTCTCGTGCGTGTCTACCATATCTCTCACATACATAAACATGCAGGAGTACTCGTATATATAGCACGCAAGTACACACACACGCACTCAAACATACACGCACGCACACACGCACATGCTCCTTCCCACCACGACAGCACGGAATGAGAGAGAGAGAGGGAGGGAGAGAGAGAGGGAGGGAGGGAGGGAGAAAGAGAGGGAGAGATAATGTGTGTGTGTGTCCGTCCAAGGCTCTCAGTTTGATTCCGATTCAGAAATCTGCTCATAAACTCGAAGCAGAAACACTTTTCTCGCCCTTTTCTGCATGGAGCGGAAACTCATAGAAATATGGGGACAGAGGAAGAGAAAGAGGGGAGACAAAATGGCATGGGGTGGGGAGGGGTGAGGGGAGGGTAAGGAGGACTGAGGGAAGGAAGGGAGGTGTGGGAGGGCGAGGAGGGGAGGAGGGGAAGGTTTAGGTGGATTGAGGGAAGGAAGGGAGGTGTGGGAGGGGAAGGAGGGGGTGAGGGGAGAGGGGAGATTGAGTGTAAATCCAGAAGGCGGAACAGACTCGTGTCGGGGCGTGGCGGACAAAGAGGGGAAGGAGGAGGTGAGCGGTAGTGGGAAGGGTGGGAGATGAGGGGAAACGAGGGAGAGCATGGAGAGGGGTGAGGGGATCTGAGGGGGAGATGTAGGGGGCGAACTTTAACATCCGGTGGTCAGAGGTTCCGTAGGTCGTAGGTCAGGGTCGCGCTGTCGGGAAGGGAAGGGGGTGGGGAAAGTGGGGGAGGGAAGGGAAGGGGAAAGTGGGGGAAAGTGGGGGGAGGGAAGGGAGTGGGGAAAGCGGGGGGAGGAGGGGGAGGGAGAAGAGAGATGGGAAAGGGGGAGGAGAGGGAAAAGTGGGGGAGGGGAAAGGAGAGGGTTAAGTGGGAGGGAAGGGAAGGGAAATGGGAGTGTGGGGGGAGGGGGAGAGGCGAAAGTGTAGGGGGGAGGGAGAGGGGAAAGTGGGGGGAAGAGGTGAGGGTAAAGGAGAGGGGAAAGTGGGGGAGGGGAAGGGGTATGGGAAAGTGGATGGAGGGGAATGTGGAGGGATGAGAAAGAGGAGAGGGAAAAGGGGGGACGAGAAAGAGGAGAGGGAAAAGGGGGGGCGAGAAAGAGGAGAGGGCAAAGGGGGGACGAGAAACATATGCGTCGATTGATGGACGGGACGCGACACAATACAGCCTCGAGGCCCAAATGGATCCTCCGTCAACCGAGGCCTCACCCAGTGTTGTTTCCCGCCCGTCCCCTGCCACGACCCCGTCCCCGACCTCGTCCCCGACCTCCTCCCGACCGTATCCCGACCTTCCCCCTTCCTTCCTTCCTCCCACGCCCTCTGCCGCAGCCTAATTCCCCCTGGCAGCGTCGTCGCGTTGTTTGTCGACGCCGGGATGGGCTTCGTGTTGGTTCGAGCTGCGGGTCACTGGTTTATTCGTCTATTTAGTTATGCGTTCGTTCATTTTTGAGCGCCTTTTCTTGTTCCTCTTCTTAACCCTCTTCTTCCCTCTTTTTTCCCCTCTTCTTCCTTCCGCTTCCTTCCCTTACCACTTCCTTGTTTTCTTGATCGTCATCGTTTTCAACGTTATTGTTATTATTAAGGTTCTTGTTGGTTGGATTTTTTAGAATATTAATTATCATTAATATTAATAATTTCCTTTCTCTTTCTTCTACTTACTATTATATTTTTATCATCATTGTTTTTATTATTATTATTATTGTTGTTGTTGTTATTATTATTAATATTATTGTTGTTATTATTATTATTATTATTATTATTATTATTATTATTATTATTATTATTATTATCATCACTGCTGTCATTATTATTACAACTACTGCTACTGTGTCTGTTACTATTATTGTTGTTACTACTACCACTACTACTTCTACATCATTGTTCTTCTCTTCTCCCCTCCCTCTCCTTCCTTCCTTCCCCTCCCCCTCCTCCCCTACCCCACCTTTCCCTCCTCTTCCTTCCTTCCCCTCTTCCTCCTCTCTTCCTTCCCTTCTCCTCCTTACCTTCCCTTTCATCCCTTCCCCTCCCATTCATCGTTTCTCCTCCCCCTCCTTCCCATC
The DNA here is from genome assembly GCF_042767895.1 of Penaeus vannamei. NCBI lineage: Eukaryota > Metazoa > Arthropoda > Malacostraca > Decapoda > Penaeidae > Penaeus > Penaeus vannamei. The sequence continues at coordinate 13,792,325 of NC_091590.1, read as the reverse complement.
CTTCCTTCCCTTCCCCTCTCCGTCCTCCCCCTCCCCTTCCTCCCCCTCCTTCCCTTCCCCTCTGTCCACGTTTCCCTTTCTTGTTCGCGTTAAGTGGCCATTTTCCATCGGCGTCCATCAAAAACCTTTCGCTCGGGTTGCTGTTGCGAGAGAGAGAGAGAGAGAGAGAGAGAGAGAGAGAGAGAGAGAGAGAGAGAGAGAGAGAGAGAGAGAGAGAGAGAGAGAGAGAGAGAGAGAGAGAGAGAGAGAGAGAGAGAGAGAGAGAGAGAGAGAGAGAGAGAGAGAGAGAGAGAGAGAGAGAGAGAGAGAGAGAGAGAGAGAGAGAGAGAGAGAGAGAGAGAGAGAGAGAGAGAGAGAGAGAGAGAGAGAGAGAGAGAGAGAGAGAGAGAGAGAGAGAGGCGAAAGGGGGAAGGCAATTGTCTTTTTGCATTTGCCATTGTCTTTGCGTCTTGGGTTTTCTGTTTTGTTTTGGCGAGTTTTTTTCCCTTTTCGTATTCTGTTTGTAGTTTTATGTGAAATCATCTTCCTTCTCTTAGTTTTTTCGTTTTCATTTTTTCTTTTCTTTTCTTTTCCTTTTATTGTATGCGATATATATATATATATATATATATATATATATATATATATATATATATATATATATATATATATATATATATATATATAAACATATATATATGCATATATATATGCATATATACATGTACGTATGTATGTGTGTGTGTGTGTTTGCGTGTTTTTTTTTTTATGTTTTCCAGTTTTTCTCTTCTTTTCATTATTTTATTTATTTTATTTGAACATTTTCCACAAATGTTCTTTCACGTGCTAGGATAATCCCCCCCCCCCCCCCGCAAAAGAAAAACAAATCCCATATCTGTGACTAATTTCAAATTTCTCTTTCATGTATGTCCGATTTCTTTGTCTTTGTCTTTGTCTTTGTTTTTCGTTTTCTTTTTCATCCGAACTAACGTCTTTCCCGTCTTTGTCTTTGCAGGTACGCCAACATTCGGTAAGCGACTCGAACCAAGTCTATCGATGTCTTGTGCCGCGCGGTAAGTGGACCTGCCCGGGAGATAAGAGCGAGACAGACAGACAGACATGTTTGACTGACAGACGACGTGGAGACAGACATCGAGGGATTGTTGTCTTTTGTCGTTGACTTTGTTTTGGGTTCGTGTGATTTTGTTGATCTGTTCTTGAGAGAGGGAGGGGGGGGGATGGAGGGAGGGAGGGGGAGAAGGGGAAGGAGAGAATGAGCGAGGGGGGGGGGGAGGAGGAGCGGGAGAGAGAGAGCGAGAGATAGAGAGAGAGATAGAGATAGAGAGAGAGAGAGAGAAAGAAGAAGAAAGAGGAGGATGGACGAGAGAGAGAAAGAAGAAGAAAGAGGAGGATGGACGAGAGAGAGAGAAAAAAAAGAGAGAAAGCGAAGGTAGATAGAGAGGGAGAAAAAAAAAGTAGAGAAAGCGAGAGACTGAAAGGCTAGAAAGAGTGAAAGAGAAAGGAGAGAGGGGGGAGAAGGGAAGAAAAGGACCCTTCTCTCTGAGGTGGATAATTAGCGATTTGTGGCTTGGCTGTTTTGGACGTATCGATGACGCAACGATAAACAGCTGACTGTAACGATCTCTTGCGATTGTTTCCTGTCGAGGGGGGAGGGGGAAGGGGTGGGGGCGAGGGAGGGAAGGGAAGGGGAAATGGGAGGGGAGGAGGGAGAAAGGGAACTGGAAGAGCGAGAGGAAGGAAAGGGAATAGGAAAGGGCGAGTTTAATCCATAGCCTTTTTTCTAACAGAACGGTAATCTTTTTCATTTTGTTTTGCTATATTTATTTTCAATTCTTTTGCAAATACACGTGAGGTAGTAACATTCCTTCCATATTCACACGCGACGAAAGTTTGTTTTAATGTTTATCAACACGAGTTTTTCTTCATCCCCCCTCCTCCCCCGCTCCCCCTCCTTCCGCCAAGCACCCTCCACCCTTAGACATTTTACACTAAATGGAGGTTAACAGTTTCCATTTTAAGTTTGACAATTAGGGAGGATTGTTCGCTGGGTGTCGTTATAATCTCCCCCTCTCCTCTTGGACATCACTCTCGAGTTGATGCAGGGATCAGCTGCCCTCCCTTCCCCTCCCCCCGATCCTCCCCTCTTCGACTTCTCCTCTTCCCCTATCCTCCCCACTTCGACTTCTTACCCCTTATATTCCACTCGCCTATCCTCCCCTCTTCGACTTCTTCCCCCCATCACTATCCTCCCCTTTCCCCTTCTTCTGTATTCGACTTCTTCCCCCTTCATTCCCCTCCCTTTTCCTCTTCCCCTCTTCGGATTCTTATCATTCTCGTACTTCGTCTTCCTTCTCTCTCCTCTTCTCCTGCTCTGCTTTCCTTCAGTTCTTCCCTTCGCCTTTCAGTTCCTCCACACCCTTTCTTCGTATTCTGCTCCCTCCTCTCTCCTCTCCCTTCTCATCCCGTCCCCTCCCCTACCATATCCTCCATATCCTCGCTCCCCTCTCGCAGCCCCCTCCCAGCCCCCTCCCTCCCCGCCACCCCCTTTGTTTGCCAAATCAATAAACGCCAGAATCAGTTCATTTGTCTAAAAGGTGATCTTGGGTTTTGTAGGATCTAAGCCCCCTTTTGTGGATCTCGCGCTTTCGGTTTTGTTTTGGTCGATGTTTTTTTGTTGTAATTATTTTATTTTGTTACTTATGATTTATTTTTGTTCGTTCTTTTTGTTTGGCTGTTCTTTTTTGTTTATTGCGTTTATTTATTTATTGTGCTTATGCTTTCGTTATATATATGAATATATATATTTATATATCTAAATGAATAAATACACAATACATACATATGTATGTATGTATGTATGTATATATATATATTTTTATTGAATGTATATATAGAGAGAGAGATACACAGTCTTTCAGCTTATCCGTTTATCTTTTCCTCTTATCTTTGTCTCTTTCGTCTCTCTTCTCTCCATTCTTCCCTTCTTTCCTTCCTCATCTCCTCCCTTGCTCCTCTCCTACTCCCTCACTCCTTCCTCCCTCCTCCAACCCCAACCTTCCTTCCTTTCACCCCTCTTCCACCCACCCCAGCCTTTCTTTCCCACCCCCACCCATTCCGCCGTCCCTTTCCCTTCCCTTCCTCCCTCTTCCCCCTCCCACCCTCCCTTCCCTCCCTCCTCTCCTCCTTCCCTCCCTCCTTCCCTCCCTCCTTCCCTCCCTCTTCTCCCTCCTTCCCTCCTTCCCTCCCTCCTCTCCCTCCTTCCTCCCACCCCTCCTTCCTTCCTTCTCTCCCTCCTTCCCTCCCTCCTTCCCTCCTTTCCTCCCTCCTCTCCCTCCTTCCCTCCCTC
>NC_091590.1:13776479-13781479 GCF_042767895.1 Penaeus vannamei | reverse complement strand
GATTACAGATGGTGATTGGTAATGCCAATTAATGAGGTCCCGAGGGATGTGACGGCGCTCGAGGGGAAGGCGCGGGGACTCATCTTTCTTCTTCTTCTTCTTCTTCTTATGCTTTTTCTTTTTCTTCTTCTTCTTCTTATGCTTTTTCTTTTTCTTTTTCATCTTCTTCTTATTATTATTATGCTTTTTCTTTTTCTTTTTCTTCTTCTTCTTCTTATGCTTTTTATTTTTCTTTTTCTTCTTCTTATGCTTTTTCTTTTTCTTTTTCATCTTCTTCTACTTTTTTATTTTTCTTTGTCCTTTTCTTTTCTTTTTCTTCTTCTTCTCCTCATCTGCTGTTTCTGCTCAAGTTTTGATGATCTTTGGCATTATTCATCCTTTCTCTTCCCTCTATTCCGCTTTCTCTTCTCTTTCCGTCATCCTCTCCCATCCTATGTCCCTTTTCTTCTCTTTCTCCCCTTCTATCCTATCCTACCCTAGAAGGAGGATAAGGAAAAGAGAAGGACAAGAAGAAGAAAAAGAAGGAGGAGGACAAAAAGGAGAGAAAGAAGGATGTTGATGATGGTGTTGATATGCAGGGTAGGGGAGGGGGGGATTGATGTGTGAAATAGGATGTAGGATTGGCATCTGGCCTTCTCGGCCTGAATGATGTATGTGTACTGATTTTTTAATCTCTCTTTCTCTCTCTCCCTATCTCTATCTCTGTCTCCCTCTCCCTCCCCCTCCCTCCCTCCTTCTTCTCTCTCTTTCTCCCTCCCTCCCTCCCTCCCTCCCTCTTCTCCCTCTCCCTCCACCTCCTTCCCTCCCTCCTCCCTCCTCCTTCTTCTCTCTCTTTCTCCCTCCCTCCCTCCCTCCCTCCCTCTTCTCCCTCTCCCTCCACCTCCTTCCTCCCTCCCTCCCTCTCTCTCCCTCCACCTCCTTTCCTCCCTCCCTCCCTCCCTCTTCTCCCTCTCCCTCCACCTCCTTCCCTCCCTCTCCCTCCACCTCCCTCCCTCCCTCCCTCTCCCTCTTCTTCTCCCTCTCCCTTTCTCCTTCCCCCCGACTACTGCTAATATATCTATACTTCTCTCTCGACGCTCAAAATTCTTGCATAATCCGTGTTTCGAATTGTCTCGCGCAGCCAAATGATGTGATCTTGTTCACGGTGCACCACTTTCTTCCCACGAACTGCTTAGAGACATATGAAGATTGCGAACGGAAGCGGAAGAGAAGGGCAAAAATAGAAGGAAATAGGGAGGAGGACCGAAAGAGAGAAAAATCGTTTGGGAGGGGAAAAAAACAAGAAAGAGGTGAATGGAAGAAGGGGAAAAAAATACCCCCGCACCCCCTGATGCTCTCACCTTCACTCTTAAAAAAATGAGGGGAAATATATCCTCTTTGCTTCTAATCTTCTTTTATGTTTCCACCTCCCTCTTTCATCAGCATCGTTATTATCGTCATTATCTTTCCTTCGAGAGTCGTCTGAACACCCGGATGTCTTGTGTATTTATATCTCATCAGGAGTATTTTCTTCCCGATTCCTTCTTCCCCGTTCGTAATTGGTTTCGCTCGAAGGGAAAGGGAGGAGGAGGAGGAGGAGGAGGAGGTGGGAGGATGGGAGGGAGGAGGAGGAGGAGGTGGAGGAAAGGGAAAAGGAGGAGGAGGTGGAGGAAAGGGAGGAGAAGAAGGAGTAGTTATAAGAAGAAGATAAAGAAGAATTAGAAGAGGAAGAAGATGAAAAAGTATTAGAAGAGGAAGATGAAGAACAAAAAAAGGAAGAAGAAGAAGAAAGGAAAGGGAACCGAAGAAAAGGGATGGAGATGGAGGAAAGGAGAAGAATAAAAAATGACAAAGGATTAGGAGATGGAGAAGAAGGGAAGATTTCTTTTTCGAAAATGGAATATAAGATCATATTTTTTCCTCTTTTTTTTCTCTTTTTTTCCCCTCGAAGGCGACGTCCCATCGGAGAAGAGAAATGCCATTCCTATTCAGAAATGAAGCAAGCGATTTGATAAGGAAAGTGGAACCATCCCGGACATATTTCCCTCAAGAAGGGGGAAAGTTCCTTGATATTGCTACGACCATTTTATTTTTATTTTTATTTTTATTCGTTCACTTATTCGTTCAATTAATTTCTTCATTTCTTCATTTCTTCTTCTTATTTTTTTATCTCTTCTCATTCAAATGTTGGAGTTACTTTTCATTATTTTCTCCTTATTTTTGTCTATTTTTATGTGTGTATGTATATGTATTTTTGTATTTGCATATGTATGTGTTGTATATGTATATGTGATGTTGTATTTTTGTTGAATTTCAGTCTTTCTCTCCCTTTAAGCCCTTCTTGTCGGGAAGGGACAGGAGTTTACGGTGGGTCAGTGGCGGAAGACAGGAAGAAGGGGGAGAGTAAGAGAGGGTGGAGGAAGGAAGGAGGAGAAGGGAAAGGGAGGAAGGAGGGAGAAGGTAAAGGGAGGAAGGAGAGGGAGGGAATGGGAGGAGGGAGGGAGAAGGGAAAGGGAGGAAGGAGGGAGAAGGGGAGAGGGAGGAAGGAGGGAGAGGGGAAAGGGAGGATGGAGGGAGAAGGGAAAGGGAGGGAGAAGGGAAGGATGGAGGGAGAGGGAGGGAGAAGAAAGGATGGAGGGAGAAGGGAAAGGGAGGGAGAAGGAAGGATGGAGGGAGACGGAGAGAGAAGAAGGATGGAGGGAGAGGGAGGGAGAAGAAAGGATGGAGGGAAAGGGAGAGAGAAGGAAGGAAGGAGAGGAAGAAGAAGAAGAAGAAAGAGAAAGAGAGAGATTTGTATGCATCTTTACTCAAAGGAAGCCACATAATTGGTGTGTAAGGAAGGATCAAGATCGTGTGAGCGGACGTCGACAGCGACAGACAGACAAGGAGTCAGACACACGGACAGATAAACACAGAGAGGCCTTGACCATCCATTTTACCCCCCACCCCCCACCCCACCACCACCACCACGCTCCCTCCCCCTCCATTACGGTAGGCTACCTTATTTTATAATCATTCATCACCATCTATTACCCTCCTTCGTCCCCCTCTCCCTCCCCACTCTCTCCTCTCCTCCTCCCTCCCCCTCCCTCCCCACTCTCTCCTCTCCCCTCCTCCCTCCTTGCAGGTACCTTCACCATTATCCATTTATGTAAGTACCCATCATCCATTGCATCCCCTCCTCTCCCTCCTCCTCTCAATCCCCTCCTTCCCGGGTGAACCCCCTCCCCATCACTCCTCCCCATTCTTCTCGTCCCTCTCTCCCTACCCTCTTCCTTTCACTCCCTTCCCTCTCTCCTTTTGCCTCCTCTCCCACTTACCCTCCCCCTCCCCTCCCTCCCTTTCCATCCCCTCTCCACAACCCTCCTCCCTTTCCTCTCTCCACCCCCCTCCCCTCCCCTCAACTCCTCCCTTTCCATCCCCTTTCCCCACCCCCTTCCTTTCCCTCTCCACCCCCTTACCCTCCCCTCCCCTCCCCTCCCCTCCCTCCCCTCCCTCCCTCCCTCCCCTCCCCTCCCCTCCTCCTCCTCCCTCCCTCCCTCCCCTCCCTCCCTCCCTCCCTCTTCCCCTCCCCCACAACGGAGCGCGTCACAGGGGGAGGACGATGAGTAATATGCCAGCTGAGATAAGGCCGATAATGGACGACAGAGATGGGGAGATAAGGAGAAAGGGGAGAGAGGAAGAGGAGAACGTGGGGAAGAGGGAGAATAAGAAAAGGTAGATAAAAGAGGGGGAAGGTTGAAGAAGAATTACAGAATGCAAGAGATAGGAAGGCGGTGATGAAGAGAGAGGATAGATATGAAGAAGAGGAAGACGAAAGGGAAGATGAGACGACATTAAGGAGAGAGGAGAAGGAAAGACATGGTGATGATAAAGAGGAGCAGGAAGAAGGAAGAAGAAAAGAAAGTGAAGTCATGACGATGATAAAAGAAAGAAGAAAAGAAGGAGGAGGAGAAGAAGAAGGAGGAGAAGAAGAAAGAGAAGAAGAAGGAGGAGAAGAAGAAGTAGGAGAAGAAGAAGAAGAAGAAGAAGAAGAAGAAGAAGAAGAAGAAAAAAAAGAAGACGAAGAAGAAGAAGAAGAAGAAGAAGAAGAAGAAGAAGGAGAAGAAGGAGAAGGAAGCTGCGTGTGTGCGTGGCTGGGAGGCCTACGTGTCTTGACGCAGCGGAAGACACGGGCAAGACAAACGACCGTTTTTAAGCTGCTGGTCGTGTTGCCATCTTTCTTCGGGGGGGGGGGGAGAGCGAGAGAGAGGGGGTTGAATTTTAGATAGATAGGGGCAGGGGAGGGGGGAGTGATAGGAGAGTGGGGGGGGGTATATTTACGATGTATGGGGTGGACTTTGAACGATTATGGATATTAAAAAAATAAAAAAGAGAGAAAAAAGAAAATTAATGGGTTTTGGGTAAGTAGGGGGTATGTATATGGGATGATATATTTGATTTGTTTTTGTTTTTATTTCCTGAATATGTTCGGTCGGTTGATTTAGATTTTCCCCGTTGGTCTCCAGGTAATTTTATGTTTGATTTGTCAAGGAATTTGGAATTTGGTCGTTTTTTCCGCTCTTTCGAAAATTATAAAACGGTTTGATTTATGTTTTGGTTCGTTTAATGATTTATTTATTGGTAATATTGGTGATTTTTTAATCATTTTATTAATGTTGAGGGAGAATAAAGCTAAAATGTAAAGCAGTGAAAAGGAAAAAGGAAAGTCAGATTATAGATTTCCGTGGAAAGCAAAACTCACCTTCCTCCCTCCCTCCCACGTTCTCCTCCTCCTCTTCCCCCTTGCCCCTCCCTTCCCCCCTTGCCTCTCCCTTCCCCCTGACCCTCCCTTCCCCTTGCCCCTCCCTTCCCCCCTCCCTTCCGCCCCCTGCCCCTCCTTGCCCCTCCCTTCCCCCGCTTGCCCCTCCCTTCCCGTCCTGCCCCAACTTCTGCCCCGGTCACGCTCGGATGCGGAGACAAGAGCAACAGGAGGTCCACATCTCGGACACGGGGGGGTGCAAGCGGCGGGGGGGGGGGGC
>NC_091590.1:13748979-13771479 GCF_042767895.1 Penaeus vannamei | reverse complement strand
GCATACCTGAAGGATGAGCGCATCCCGGAGGAGGCGGCGCTGTGTCTTGGCGTTTTTGCCTCGGTACTTTTCGGCCGCTGGGATTATCCCGGGGACCAGATTATAACACCTCGAGGTTGCCGCCGGCGGTGCCTGTGGAGGTGGGTGTGCAGGCGGAGGGGGAGGAGAGGAGGTGGGGGGGGGAGGAAGAGAGGAGTGAAGGGAAGGAGAGAAATGAAGAAAGGAAGGAGAGGGAGGAAGAGAAAGTGAGGTGTGTGTGTTTGAGAGAGAGAGAGAGGGAGAGAGGTAGGTAGGTAGGTAGAAAGACGTGGGAGAGGAAATGGAACGTGGAGGAGGAGGAGGAGGAGGAGGAGGAGGAAGAAAGAGAGGAAGAGGAGATATAAGAATGCATGAAAAGAGAGGAGAGCGAGAAAGAAGGCAAAAAACAAAACCAAGCAAGAGAGACAAGAGACGAGCGAGACCAGAAACGAGATGCGAGGACCGGGGGAGGAAAGAAAGAGAGAGAGAGAGAGAGAGAGAGAGAGAGAGAGAGGAGGGGGTGAGGGCTGAGGACTGACCCCGGGGTGCGGGCGAGGAGACTCCAGAGAACCCGTCCGGCCAAGGGTATCAGAAACATTAATCATGAGTCGCTCTTGGGTCTTGATGGCTCAATATTGTGACACCTGGACGCCACGCCCTCTGCGATGCGCCCAGGGAAGGAGATGGGCGCGATATCGAGGGCAAAATGAAGGCGGGGCGGCGCGGCCGGGGGGAGGGCGGGGGGAGGGAGGAAGGTGAGAGAGAGACAGAGGTGGTGAGAAAGAGGAAGAAAAGGATGGAGAGAGAGAGAGAGGGAGATGGATAGGGAGATGAAGGGAGAAGGAGAGGGGGGGCGGGTGAGGAGGAAGAGAGGAGGAGAAGGATGTGAGAGAGAGAGCAAGAGATGTGGGGGGGAGAAGGAAAGAGGGAAAGAGAGGGGAAGAAAGAATGCATTCAAGAAAGGAAATTGAGATGGGAGAGGAAGGGGGAAGAGAAAGAGGATAGGGAGAAATGGAGAAGGAAAAGGGGAGAAAGAGTGGAGGAGAAAGTAGGTGGAGTGGAATAAGAAGGAAGAATGGATAGGAAGAGAAGAAGGAAGAGAGGAATGATGATCCATGCACAGTATAAGATGAAAGAAGAGATAGAAAAGAAGGGAGATTTGCAAAAAGAAAAAAATAAAGAAAGAGGGAATGAGAAGAGAATAAGAAATAAAAGATAATTCGCCCCAAATAGAAACAGGAGACGCATTAGAACAAGAAAGAACGAAAATGGACACCAAAAATTTGAAAACCGGGAAAAAAGAGGGAATTAATAAAATCGCAAGATAAAAAGAGTGGATAAGAGGAAAAGATATCGCACAAATGAGGTGAAAACTCAAAGAAAATGGGAAATAAAGAAAGAGGGAATTAAAAGGGAGTAAAAATAAGACAAAATCGCTTAAAATGGAAACAATAGACGCATTAGAACAAAGAAGAACAAAACAATCTCGAATTTGAAAACCGGGAAAAAGAGAGAGAATTGATAAAGCAAGATTTAAAAAAAGAGAGATAAAAAAAGGAGATAAGACTATCAGGGTGATGTGTAATACAAAAAAATACAGTTGAATACCATTATCTCCATATTGGATAGGATATTGGCCGGCCATGATTGATTTCGCGAGGCTGGGGATGAATAAGTGAGTGGGCGAGGAGTGGGGATGGCGGCGGCGGGAATATGTATGGGGCGGAGTGGGGTGTGGCTGGGGTGGGGGTGTGGGAGAGGGGGATATGTGGGAGTGTGTGTGTGAGGGAGGGGGCGTGTCTGTGTCTGTTTTAGTCCATATTCGCGCGTGTCTGTCTTCTTTTCTTTCTTTCTGTGTGTCTGTCGGTGTCTATGATAGTCGATATCCGCGCGTGCGTGTGTGCGTGCGTGCGCGTGTGAGAAGCCCTGCCACCGACGAAGATGTCCGCCGGCCGTATCTGCCAAGGAGGCGCAGCCGTAAACAAGAATGGCCCTCGTTTAAATATTTACGTCCCGGGGAGATAAGGTGCGGTTAATGCGACAACCGCCTCCTCCTTTTCTCCTCCTTCTCCTCCTTCTTCTTCTTCTTCTTCTTCTTCTTCTTCTTCTTCTTCTTCTTCTTCTTCTTCTTCTTCTTCTTCTTCTTCTTCTTCTTCTTCTTCTTCTTCTTCTTCTTCTTCTTCTTCTCTCTCTCTCTCTCTCTCTCTCTCTCTCTCTCTCTCTCTCTCTCTCTCTCTCTCTCTCTCTCTCTCTCTCTCTCTCTCTCTCTCTCTCTCTCTCTCTCTCTCTCTCTCTCCCCTTCACCCTCCCCCTTCCTCCCCCCCATCCTTCCCCTTCCCCCCCACTCTCAATCCTAAAGTTGTAGTTAGTGTGTCCTGTGTTATTGATGTTGATTTTGTTGCTTTTAAAGTCATTAATGTTGCTTAAACATTTGAGCTTCAAATTATAATCTGTATTTTTTTTATCTTTCCAGGTATGTGGACTGATTGTCATGGAAGCCTGGCCCGTCAAACAGCGAAGGGTAATGCTTTTGATATCGTGTGGTTGGGCGCCAAGCGGAGTGGAAGGAGGATTGGAGAGAGAGAGAGAGAGAGAGAGAGAGAGAGAGAGAGAGAGAGAGAGAGAGAGAGAGAGAGAGAGTGTGAGTGTGTAGTGTGAGTGTGAGTGTGATGTGTGAGTGTGAGTGTGAGTGTGAGTGTGGGAGTGTGAGTGTGAGTGTGAGTGTGAGTGTGTGTGTGTGTGTGTGTGTGTGTGTGTGTGTGTGTGTGTGTGTGTGTGTGTGTGTGTGTGTGTGTGTGTGTGTGTGTGTGTGTGTGAGTGAGTGAGTGAGAGAGTGAGAGAGTGAGAGTTTGGACAGAGAAAAAAAAAGAATAGGATATGGAGAAGAATGAGGAAACAACGAAATAAAAAAAGAGAAAGAGAAGGCGAGAATGGAGCAACAGAGTGGGAATAAGGATTTTTTCTTTCTTTCTTTCTTTCTTTCTTTCTTTTTTTATATACGTGCAGCCGAAAACATGCACGACCCGTTATGTCCAGGCGGTCGCTTCCACTCTCCCTCCGCCACAACCCGCGGTACCGAATCGCTCGAGACACACACGGCCGCCGATGCACAAATCTTTGCCTGCGGGAAGGAAGGAGGAAGGAGGAAGGGCAAGAGGGGTGGGGGGGCAAAGAGGAGGAAGAGGGAATGGGAGGGGGTGCAAGAGGAGGAAGGGGGAATGGGAGGGGGTACAAGAGGAGGAAGGGGGAATGGGAGGGGGTACAAGAGGAGGAAGGAAGGGGGGGGAATGGGAGGGGGTGCAAGAGGAGGAAGGGGGAATGGGAGGGGGTGCAAGAGGAGGAAGGGGGAATGGGAGGGGGTGCAAGAGGAGGAAGGGGGAATGGGGGGGAGGTGCTACAGGAGGAGGGGGAAGGTTGTGGTTGTCATTCCTTCATCCTCACCTTTCTTCGCCCCCATCCGTCTCCTCCTCCTCCTTTTTTTTCCATTCTTGTTGTTCTTTCTCTTTTCTTCTCCTCCTCCCCCTCCTCTTCTTCCTCCTCCTCCTTTTCTTCCTCCTCCTCCTTCCTCTCGTTATCTCTCCCCATCCTCCTTCCTCCTCCCCCTTCCCCCTCCTCCTCCCCCTTTCCCCTCCTCCTCCCCCTTTCCCCTCCTCCCGGACACGTTCCTCCCTCACTCCTCACTAAAATGTCCCACTAAATCACCCGGCGCCGATTGTTGATTGTTACACGAGTGGAAATGCGCGTTAAATCATGGGCCTCGGTAATAACCTCGTTACCGCTTGCGTGTTATTCGCCGCGACGGCACGGTGAGGGGGGGGGGGAGGGTGGATAGGATGATGTGGGGTGGTGGGGGGTGGAGGTGGAGGGGATTGTGGGGGTGGAGGGAATGGTGGGGGTGGAGGGGATAGTGGGGGTGGAGGGGATGGTGGGGTGGAGACGGTATGGTGGGGGTGGACGGGATAGTGGGGGTGGAGGGGATGGTGGGGTGGAGGGGGATGGTGGGGTGGGAGGGGATGGTGGGGTGGACGGTATGGCGGGGGTGGACGGTATGGTGGGGGTGGAGGGGATAGTGGGTGGAGGGATGGTTGGGGGTAGAAGTGATGGTGGGGGTGGAGAGGATGAGGGGTGATGGTGGGGGTTAGGGCAAGGGGGAAGGAAAGGGGAAAGGATGGGAGTCTGAAATGAGTTAAAAAAAAAAAAAAAAAAAGTTAAAAAAGTAGATAGGTTAAGGTAGTGAGAGGAGGTGGGAGAAATGAAGAACGAGAATTAGAGAAGTATCCGGAAGAAAGAAAGAAAGAAAAAAAAAAGAAAAAATCGGGGTTGCACAGCATTCCCCGCGGGTGTTTGTGCATCTCGTGTGTGTGTGTGCGGCACGTGTACGTCACCGTCCTGTCGGTATATGTGCGTCTGCTATCTATGTGGTCAAGCGAAACGAAGTGCGTCTCTACGTCACGGGTTACAACATGGCGGAGGGGGAAGGGAGGGGGGGGGAGGAAGGACGAGGGAAGCGTGAGGAGAGAGAAGAGAGAGAGAGAGAGAGGAGAGGAAAGCAGTGAGAGAGAGAGGAAGAGAGAGGAAGAGAGAGAGAGAGAGAGTGAGGAAAGAGGAGAGAGAGAGAGAGAGAGAGAGGAGGAGGAGGAAAAGCAGCGCAGTAAGGAGAGAGAGAGGAGGAAAGAGGAGAGAAAGAGCAACACAGTGAGGAGAGAGAGGGGAGGAAGGAGGAGAGGAAAGAGCAGCGCAGTGAGGAGGAAGGGAGGAAGAGGAAGAAGCAGCGCATTGAGGAGAGAAGGGAGGAAGGAGGGAGAGGGAAGAAGCAGCGCAGTGAGGAGAGAGAGGAGGAAGGAGGAGAGGAAAGAGCAGCGCAGTGAGGAGAGAGAGAGGAGGAAGGAGGAGAGGAAGAAGCAGCGCAGTGATGAGAGAGAGAGGAGGAGAGGAGAGGAAAGAGCAGCGCAGTGAGGAGAGAGAGAGGAGGAAGGAGGAGAGGAAAGAGCAGCGCAGTGAGGAGAGAGAGAGGAGGAAGCAGGAGAGAAAGAGCAACGCAGTGAGGAGAGACAGAGAGGAGGAAGGAGAAGAGGAAAGAGCAGCGCAGTGAGGAGAGAGAAAGAGGAGGAAGGAGGAGAGGGAAGAGCAGCGCAGTTTTGGGAGGCGAGGCGGGGAGTGCGCTGTGTGTAGCGCGGGGCATAAACGTGGCGTAAGAAGGGCGCGTGGGAGCATAAACAGTAGATGGGCGAGAGTAAAGGCTAATAAAAATACCGTAATGTATGTCACGAAGGAAGGGTGTAGGTGTCAGGGAGGGTGGGGGGGGGGGGCAAGGCGACGGGGAGGGAGAGGAGGGTAGGGGAGGGAAAGAGGGAAGAAGGGTAGGAGGAAGTAGAGTGGGAGGAAGGGGAAATGGAGGTGGAGAGAGGAAGGGAGAAAGAGAAAGGATGGTGGAGAGAGAAAGGGAGAAAGAGAAAGGATAGTAGGGAGAGATGTTAAAATAGTGAAGGAAGAGAGGGAGTTAGCGGAGACGAAAAAAAGGTGTAAGAAGAGAAAGGTAATAAACAGAAGAGCAAAGAGAAACGCGGCGAAAGAGAGAGAGAGGGGGAGAGAGATCCAGATCCTCGAAACGGAACGTAGTGTCTTAATTTTCGTCCACGTAAAAATAAATAAATAAATAATATTAAAAAAAAACATGAAAAAGTACGTTAAAACACTCACATTCAATTTCGCTCAAAAAAGCGTTAATTGCCATCGAAAAGGAAAAGGCAAAGAAAAAAAAAATCCTTTGAAAATCCTTTTTTCGGTCTTGATATTGCCAATTCTCAACCTTGGTCCTCGGTCAACTTGATATCAAAAACCGTTCTTGTGTTATTCCAAAAAGGCTTATTTATTCATTTATTTGTTATTCCAGTTGTTGCAGTCTTAGGTAGCGAAAAGGTCATTTATTGTTTTTATCAGTATCATTCATCATATATTTTTTTACAACCAATTTTACTAATATTATTAAAATTATAAGGATATCATCACCACCTTCATCAATAAAAAAAAACTCACCCACTCTCTCCCTCTCTCCCTTTCCCCCTTCCCTTTCCCTCTCCCCTCTTCCCCTTTCCCCTTTCCCCCTTCCCCTTTCCCTCTTCCCCTCTCCCTCTCCCCTTTCCCTTTCCCTCTCTCCCCCTCTCCCCTACTTCGAAAAATTAGCGACGCGCGAGCGAGCGAGCGACCGCCGTCTCTCCGTTCTGCCGTGTCTCAGTCGCTCGTCTTTTCCAGCTTCGCTTTTTCATTTCCGCTCTTTGATGCCCTTCGTCGTCTGCCACCTCTGCGCCGTAAGTCTGAGAAAAATATATATAGTTTTTTCTCGTTTTTTTATTATTTTTATTATTTTTATTATTTTTTTTTATTGCGAGCTCTTCCTTTTTCTGTTTTTTCTCTTTTTTTCTCGTTTTTTGGAAGGGGGGGGGATGGGAGTGGGTGTTGATCTCGACACTTGAGGTGTGTTATTACCAGTCTTCTAATATTAATCCCAGAGGGGACAAGGGAAAAGGATTTCTTTTCATGTGCACTCGTGTGTGTGTGATTGTGCGTGTGTACGTGTCTGTCTGTCTGTGTGTGAGTGTGTGTGTGTTGGCTTTTGATCTGCGCGTGTGAGTAATTATCGAGCATTGTATTGTCCGTGTTTTGTATCGTTTTTTCTATATCTCCTACATTTTTTTTCTTTTTTTTCGGCTCATTTTTTTTCGTCCCTCCTCTTCTTTTTATTGTACTGCTTCTCTTCTTCTTCTTCTTCTTCTTCTTCTTCTTCTTCCTTCTTTTTTTTATTATTATTATTATTATAATTATTATTATCATTGTTGTTATTATTATTGTTATTTTTATTATTATGCTCTTCATCCTCTTCCCTCTTCTTCTTCCTCTTGCTCTTCCTACCACTCCTTAACCCCTTCATTCTCCTCCTCCTCCTCCTCCTCCTCCTCCTCCTCCTCCTCTTCTTCCAATAACACCTCAAGTAAAGAGAGATCTTGGAGAAGCCACAAAGAAACTCTATACTCGCTATTATTATTATTTTTTACTCCTGGTCTCTGGGTGTGAAAGGGAGGGGGGAGAGGGGGAGGAGGGGATGGGGGGAGGAAGAGGACGAGGGGGAGGAGGGAGTGTGTTTGTGGGTGTATGTGTGCAATATGTCTTGCGTTGGAGGCAACATTTGCCAATAGCAAGGTGGGGAAGGAATGAGGAATGGGGGGTGGGGTTGTGGGTTCTGTTTAGCTCTACCTTTTTTTCTTCTCCACCGCTTTCTCCCATTTCATTTTATTCCTCCTTTCCCTGTTTCCATTCCCTCCTGTCCTCATTCCCCTCCCTTCTTTCCCTTCCCTCCGTTTGTTTCCCCTTCTTCCCCATCTCTCTCCTGTCCTTTCCTCCTTTCCCTTCTTCCCTCCCTCCCCTCAATTCCCCTTCTTCCCCATCCCTCCCTCACCCCTTCTTTCCTCACCTTCCTTCTCCCTCTCCCTCCCTTCTTCTCGCTCCTCCTTTTCCCCTTCCCCTCCCCCTCCCTTCCCCTTCTTCCCGCTCCCCTCCTTTCCCCTTCTCCTCCCTCCCCCTTCTTCTCGCTCCCTCCCCTTCTTTCCCCTTCCCCCTCCCTCCCCTCCTTTCCCCTCGCCGCTTCTTCCCACTGAAGTTGGGTCTTCGGGCAATACAGGAGAGGTGTTATTAACTTCCATAAAACAGGGCGTCTGAATAGGTGAGGGAGAATCATTTAGGTCGTATTATTTCTGGGACAGACCGGCGCATCACGTCTCTTTTTCCCCTTTTCTTTCGCTTTCTCTTTCGGTTGCTTGTCTTCGTCGTTTCTTTCGTTTTTTTTTTTTGCCTATTTTGGGTGTAGTCTGTTTTTTTGAGGGTTCTTTTTTATTTCATTTTTTTCATTGTTTTCTCTCTCCTCTCTCTTTTTATTTCTTCTTTCTTTTTCTCTTTCTCTCTCTCTCTCTCTCTCTCTCTCTCTCTCTCTCTCTCTCTCTCTCTCTCTCTCTCTCTCTCTCTCTCTCTCTCTTCTCTCTCTCTCTCTCTCTCTCTCTTTTTATCTTTGCCCCATCTTTCCCCCTCGGCAGTGTCTCATATGCCGCCAACCAATTACAGGTATAGTGGGACATCAGAACAGGGACCCCCCCCCCCCCCTCCCCATTCTTCATCGTCTCTAATTAAACGCTCATTTTTTCTTCTTTTTCTTTTTCACTTTTTTTTTTACATTTTTTTTTCTCGCCTCACTTCTCGTCACTTTTTCCTCCTCCTTCCACACCCTTTCTCTTGCTCGTTCTCTTGTTTCTATTCTTCCTTCATTCCTTCTTCTTTTTATTGTGTTTGATTTGGCTTTTAATTTTTAGTTATCTATATTTTTCAAGATTTGTTTTTCTTTTCATTTTTTTCTCTCTTTTAGTCTTTTGTTATCTTTTCTCTCTCATTCTTCCTGTTTCACATCCGTCCCCTCCGCCTCCTTAAACCTATGTGTTACCCTTCCTTTTCCTCCGCTTCTTCTCTTTGTTTCCCCTTTCTTTCCATACTCCTCCTTCCCTCTTTCCTCCTTTTCCTCCTCTCCTTTACTCGTTGCTTCTCCCCCCCCTCCCGCCCCCGTCTCCGCACTACGCATGTACGATAGCATCTGTTGCTGTCTCCAGCCCCCCCCCTTGTGCCCCTTTTTATTTACCCTTCCCTTCACCTGCCCCTCCACCCGTCACCCACCCTCCACCCGTCACCCACCCTCCACCCGTCACTACCCCCTCCACCCGTCACCCACCCCCTCCACCCGTCACCCACCCCCTCCACCCGTCACCCACCCCCTCCACACGTCACCCACCCCTCCACCTGTACCCACCCTCCACCCGTCACCTACCCCTCCACTCCGCCCACTCCACCCGTCACCCACCACCTCCACACGTCAACCCCACCAACTCCACACGTCAACCCCACCACCTCCACACGTCAACCCCACCACCTCCACACGTCAACCCCACCAACTCCACACGTCAACCCCACCACCTCCACACGTCAACCCCACCAACTCCACACGTCAACCCCACCACCTCCACACGTCAACCCCACCACCTCCTACAAGCGGGCGTGGTGTGTAAGTGGGTGGTAGGGAGTAGAGAGAGGGTTGGAGTGGGGGGGGGGTGAGATTTTAAGAGTGGGGGGGGAGGTCTAGAATATGATGTCACCGTCTTTCTGATGGAGCCACCATACCCCCCTCGTCTTCCTCCTCCCTCCTTTTCCTCTTTTTCTTCTTTCTTTTCTTCAGCCTCTTCCTTTTCATGTTGCTTTTTCTCCTCTTCCTCCTTCTCCTCCTCCTCCTTCCCATCCTCCTGCAGATCATGTTATTCAATAATTATAAAGGAAGATTAGATTAGTTGTATACAAAGACTGTTATTGAGTGATTGGAGAGGAAGGGAATTCCTCGTAATAGATTCATTTATTCGTGTACTGCTGGCAAATATTTAGTAGCAATTACCAGCTTGAATATCATCTGAGACATGTACAGACTGAGAGGAATTCTTGTATATATGTATGTGTGTGTGTGTGTGTGTGTGCGTGTGTGTTTCTGTGTGTGTGTGTGTGTGTGTGTGTGTGTGCGTGTGTGTGTGTGTGTGTGTGTGTGTGTGTGTGTGTGTGTGTGTGTGTGTGTGTGTGTGTGTGTGTGTGTGTGTGTGTGTGTGTGTGTGTGTGTGTGTGTGTGTGTGTGTGTGCGTGTGTGTGTGTGTGTGTCTGTATGTGTGTGTCTGTATGTGTGTGTCTGTATGTGTGTGTCTGTATGTGTGTGTCAGAGAGAGAGCCAGACAGACAGACAGACAGAGGAGCCTCTTTTTAGGTGTTCTTTTTCTTTGTGCAAATGTCAAACCGTTGAATCACCGGCGACGCAGGGTAAGAAAAAAAGACATGCATTCACTTAGTCATTTTCGAATACGTTATGTATTTTTTTTTTATCATACTGCAAGAAAGACACAAAAGAAAACTAACAACGTAGTTTTAGTGAGGGAGACTATTTTGTTTTATGTTATGTATTTTTTTTTTTTTTTATCATGATACGTGGAAGACAGTTGAATGCTCATATATTTAGAGGCGGGGTTTATATTGTATTATTTTTACATCATGATACATGGGTGACACAGAAAGACGAGTTGGTATATATTAAGAAATATTTTTGTATGCTGTATTAAAACGTTGCACGGAGAACCCAGAGAGAAAGGTCAATTATATGTAGAGAGAGAGAGAAAGAAAGAAAGAAAGAAAGAAAGAAAGAAAGAAAGAAAGAAAGAAAGAAAGAAAGAAAAAAAAGAAAGAAAAGGAGGGAGGAAGGGAGGGAGAGACAGACAGAGAGAGAAGAGGGGAGGAGGGAGAGACCGAGAGAGAGAAAGAGAGAGAGAGAGAAACTAATATATAAATATTTCTTGTGATACACGGAGGGGGTTAATATTGGCCGTGGAACGTTGCCAATATAAGCGTAGCTGCCCCGTATTCGTTAACGCCTGCTCAAGTACAAATAAAGGAGAGAGAGAGAGAGAGAGTCAGAAGATGCCATTATTGTGACCCTGTTTGAGGCGGTGAGATATTGGCACTCGGGGAAGTTTGGGGAAGGGGGGAGGGGGAAGGAAAAGTGACGGGAAGAGGGAGAGGGAGGGGGAAGGAAAGTGAGGGAGAGGGGGAGGGGAGGGGAAGGAAAAGTGAGTGGGGAAGGAGGGGAAGGGAAAAGGGAGGGTAGGGGTAGGGAGGGGAAGGAAAAGTCAGGGGAGGGGGAGGGGAAAGTGGTGGGGAGCGAGGAAGGGGAAGGGGGATGGAGAGGAAGGATAAGGAGGGAAGGAAATAGAAAATCAAGGAGTGTGTGAGGATGTAATAGAATGATATAGAAGGAAAAAGGGAAGTGGAGAATAGACATAAACAGAGATAGAAAATGTGAAAACAGAGAAGTAAACATATAGAGGAAGAAAGAATAGATATAGAGATGTGAAAGAAAACTAGAGAGAAAAAAGAATAGACGGACAGAGAAAACTAGAGAGAAAAAGAGAAAAAAAAGAAAGAAAGCAATATCGGGAGAGGCGTGGAAGGGGGTGGGGGTGGGGGGTGTAGGCTTGCCGTCGGGGCGTGGAGTGATGACAAAGGCACTGGGGGCGGGGGAGGGGTGGTAAAGTGGGGGGAAGGGGGATCTGAGGGGATTATGGTAACAAGATTTCGGATCGTAAGTGCAATTATGGAGAAATTGTGTGTACAGTTTTGAAATTAGATTGCGTTTTTTTTTTCTTTCTCTTGTCTGTAATAGTTTTTTTTTTCTGTCTTTCACTATTAATTTTCTCTCTCTCTTTCTCTCTCTCT
Organism: Penaeus vannamei; assembly: GCF_042767895.1. Taxonomy (NCBI): domain Eukaryota; kingdom Metazoa; phylum Arthropoda; class Malacostraca; order Decapoda; family Penaeidae; genus Penaeus; species Penaeus vannamei. Next base: position 13,760,127 of record NC_091590.1, on the reverse strand, counting down.
CTCTCTCTCTCTCTCTCTCTCTCTCTCTCTCTCTCTCTCTCTCTCTCTCTCTCTCTCTCTCTCTCTCTCTCTCTCTTTCTCTCTCTCTCTCTCTCTCTCTCTCTCTCTCTCTCTCTCTCTCTCTCTCTCTCTCTCTCTCTCTCTCTCTCTCTCTCTCTCTCTCTCTCCCCCTCTCCTCCTCTCTCTCTCTCTCTCTCTCTCTCTCTCTCTCTTCTCTCTCTCTCTCTCTCTCTCTCTCTCTCTCTCTCTCTCTCACACACACACACACACACACACACACACACACACACACACACACACACACACACACACACACACACACACACGTGTGTGTAAATAAGTATATGCACGCATGCATGTATGTATACAATCTCCCCTTTTCTGTGTTCTTTCTTCTCCTTCTCCCTCCCGCCCCGTCGCCACCTCCGCAATCCCGCCCAGGACCGGTAGTGCCAGCCCGATCGGCCGTTAGTGCCAGCGCTGCAACATTGCAACCGTCTTTTGCAACAGGAGAAGGGGGGGGGGCACGCAGCCCACTGCCATCGGATCCCAGCCTTCTTGCAAAATTGCAATGTTTACTCTTGATGGTTTTAACGTGTGACAAGAAGTTTTTTTTCCTTTTTTATTCAAGGGGTTTTAGTATGGTAAAGCGTCCCTCTTGTTGAGACATTAGCATTTTACGACGGGTCGTTAAAACCCCACCTTGCCGCGGCGGGGTTGGTGCGGGTATTTCTGTCCGTCAAGGAGGGGGAGGTGGGGGAGGGTAGGGCGAGGGAGTGGGAGGGGTTGGGTTGGGGTTGGAGTTGGAAGTTGGGGAGGGAGAAAAGGAAGAATAAGGGGTAAGGTAAGAGGAAGAGGAGGAATAAGAGGTAGGGGAAGGAGAAAAGGTAGGGAAAAGAGGAGGGGTATGGGATGGAAAGGAGAAAGATGGAAGGGTAGAGGTATGCGTTGGAGTTGGGGTTGGGGAAAGAGGATGGGAAGTGGGGAATGAGGTGGGCAGATTGGCAGGAGGAGAAGGAGGGGGTAGGTAAGGTTTGGGGTGTTTTGACATCCGGGTATTCGGTCTTTGCGTGCCTCTCTTGGTCGGTTTCTTGACGTCTCCTCCTCTGGTGGTCGTCCTGTCTAAATATGTCTTTCTGACTTTGTCTTAAGTTTGTATCTCTCCTACTTCTTATTCTTATTTTCCGTTTGTTCAGTTCCTCTTTCTCTCCTTTTTCTGCTTGTCTTTCTTACCCCTTCCTCCTCCTCCACCTCCCTTCCTCGACTTCACCCTCGTCCTTTTTCCTCCTCGTTCCTCCTCGTTCCCCCTCCTTCCTCCTCCTTCCTCCACCTTTCCATCCACCTTTTCCTCCCTCTCTCTCCCTCTCCCCTCTCCCTCTCCCCTCTCCCCTCTCTCTCTCCTCTCTCCCTCCCCCATCTCCCTCTCCCCTCTCTCTCTCCTCTCTCCCTTTCCCTCTCCCTCCCTCTCCGTCCCCATCCATTTCCTTTATATTCATGTCCCTATCCATCTCCTTGCATTGGCCATCCGTTATCACCCGAAAGGCCTGTGACGATTGACGACGCCTTTGGCCGGCATCCGAAGGGGGGGGTAGGAGGTGGTGGTGGAGGGGGGAGGGAGGTGGTGGTGGAGGAGAGGAGAGAGGGAGAGGGGAAGAGGGAGGAGAAGGAGAGGAGGAGGAGGAAGGAGAGAGTGGGAGGGAGGAGGAGAGGAGAGAGAGAGAGAGGTAGAGGGAGGAGGAGGAGGGAGGAGGAGGAGGAGGAGGAGGAGAGAGAGAGAGAGGAGGAGGAGGAGGAGGAGGAGGAAGAGGGAGAGAGTGGAGAGGAGAGGAGAGAGTGGAGGATGAGGTGGAGGTGGAGGTGGAGAGGAGAGAGAGAGAGGAAGTAGGAGGAGGAGGTGGAGGGAGCAGGGAGGAGGGAGGGAGGGAGTAGGAGGAAGAGGAGGTGAAGGTGGAAAGGAAAAAGAAGAAGGGGGAAGGAGGAAGAGGAGAGGAGAACGAGGAGGTTCAGGGGGGAAGGAGGAGAAAGAGGAGAAGAGGAAGGAGAAGTAAAAAGTAAAAAGAATATGTATAAAGACTGAGGTTCAGGATTTAGGGGTCAAATAAACAGGCAGCGGATGGAAGGAAGAAGAGGAAGAGAAATAAATGGAACTGAGAAAAGGAAAAAGGAAATGAGATGGAAGAGAAGAGAAGAAAAGGAAGAAAAAAACGAATAAGGAAGTAGAGGAGGAAAAGGAAGAAAACGGCAAGAAAATGAATGAGAAAGAAAAAGAAAAAGAAAGCGAATGAGAAGAAAATGGAAAGAAAGCGAATGAGAAGAGAATGGAGAAAGACGAAGAAAGGGGAGGGAGAGGAGACGGCATCGTGAGAAAGTTGGCGTGTCTTGAGGCTCCTTCTTGTTCTCCTTTTCCGCTTGGTTTGGCTCTGCGATTAGCCTCCCCTTCCCCCCTCCCCCCTCCCTCACTCCCCTTTTCCCTTCATCCTCTGTCCTCTCCTTCATTCCCTCCCTTCCTCCCCGCTCCTTGTTTCTCATACTTGTTTTCAGTCCTTTGCTCGTCCCCTTATTTCGAAACCTTCCCTTTCCTCTATCCTTTTCATTTCTCGCCTCTCCTCTTTCGCCTCTCCCTCTTCCATCCTCTAATTCCTCCATCTCTCTTTCATCATTTACCTCTCTCCCCTCTCTCTATATTTCCTCTTCTATCCTCTCCCCTCCATCCCCCCTCCTCCACCCCTCCATCCTCTCCTCCACCCCTCCATCCTCTCCCCTCCCCCCCTCCATCCTCTCCCTCCACCCCTCTCCCACCCCTCCCCTCTCTCCCCACTCCCCTCACCCCTTCTCCCCACTCCCCTCTCCCTCCACCCCTCTCCCCACTCCCTCTCCTCTCTCCACCTCCACCCCTCCATCCCCCTCCACCCCTCTCCCCTCCCCTCTCCCCCATCCTCCCTCCACCCTCTCCCCACTCCCTCTCCCTCCATCCCTCTCCCCTCCTCCCCTCTCCCCCTCCCCCTCTCCTCCACTCCCTCTCCCCCCTCCACCCCTCTCCCCACTCCCCCTCCCCTCCATCCTCTCCCCTCCACCCTCTCTCCCACTCCCTCCACCCCTCTCCCCCACTCCCCTCTCCCCTCCATCCTCCTCCCTTCCACCCTTCTCCCCCTCCCCCTCCCTCCACCCCTCTCCCCTCCACCCTCCATCCTCTCCCCTCCACCCTCTCCCCTCTCCCCCTCCACCCCTCCCCCACTCCCTCCACCTCTCCCCACTCCCCTCCACCCCTCTCCCCACTCTCCCCCTCCCCCTCTCCCCTCCACTCCCTCTCCCCTCACCCCTCTCCCCACTCCCCCACTCCCCACTCCCCCTCTCCCCACTCCATCGTAGGGCGCAGTGTTACGCCTCCTCCCTCCAGCCCCTTAAAAATGCGTTTTTATCGCCTGTAACGAACGTCTTAAACGCACACGAAGACACGGCCTGGGAAGCGTAATGAGTGTGCGTTTAACGTGGCGTCGTGTCGGGTTACTCTGAGAGTGAGTGAGTGAGTGAGTGAGTGAGTGAGTGAGTGAGAGAGAGAGAGAGAGAGAGAGAGAGAGAGAGAGAGAGAGAGAGAGAGAGAGAGAGAGAGAGAGAGAGAGAGAGAGAGTGAGAGAGTGAGAGAGTGAGAGAGTGAAAGTGAGGGTGGTGAGTGGTGTGTGAGTGAGCGGTGGTGAGTGAGGTGAGAGAGAGAGAGAGAGAGAGAGAGAGAGAGAGAGAGAGAGAGAGAGAGTGAGTGTGTGAGTGTGAGTGAGTGAGTGACTGTGTGTGTGTGTGTGTGTGTGTGTGTGTGTGTGTGTGTGTTAGAGAGGGGGAGAGAGAAGGAAGGGGGTAGGAGGGAAGGAGAGAGACGTAAAAAATAGTAAGGGGAAGCCAGCCCTGCACGAGAATTATATTGACAATCACGATTGCCTTTGATTGGTAATGATTGTCTGCAGATTGGGCAGATTTGTTCCTCAATTTAGAGATGAGGGTGGCTTGGGAAGTCTCATGGGGGGGGGGGGGGGGGCGAAAAAAGGAAATTTCTCGCTCTCTCTTTTCTCTGCGTCTCTTTCTTTCATTCTGTCACTTCCTCACTATCTGTCTCTCTGTATCTTGTTTTTTTCTTCTTTCGGCCTTCCTTCCTTTTTCTTTTTTCCCTTTCTCCCTCTCCATCCCTCCCCTCCCTCTCCTCCAGACTCTGTCTCTCTCCCTCTCCCTCTCCTTCTCTCTCCCTCTATCTCCCTCTCTCTCCCTCCCTCTCCCTCTCTCTCCCTCCCTCTTTCTCCCTCTCCCTCTCCCTCCCTCTCTCTCCCTCTCCCTCCCTCTTTCTCCCTCTCCCTCTCCCTTCCTCCAACCCTTCCTCTCAGTCGATCTTCCTTGTCCATATATTTAAGCGCGTCTTGATAAGGGGTCGCCGATTAATATGAATTGGCAGATAAGCAGATCGGGCCAGAATGGAGAAGAGAGAAAGGGGAGATGTAAAGAGGTTAGAAAAGTAATGGAATCGAATGAATAGGAAATGAATGTGGGGAGGGGGGAGGGGGGAGGGGGGAGGGGGGTAGGGGTGGGTATGGCGTTAGGGGAGATGGGGAGGGGTGAAGAGGGGAAGGTTGGAGGAGGGGTAGTATAAATTAAGGTGGGAAGGAAGAGTGGGATGATGAAGGTGGGAAGAGGAGGGACGGATGATCGGAAGGTTAGGGTTTAGAGGATGGGTAGAAGAGGAGGAGGAGGGAGAGGAAGAAGAAGAAAATAAGAAGAGAAAGGAGGAGAGGAAAAAGTAGGTGGAAAGGGGATGGAGGAAGTGTAGGAAGACGACAAGTGAAAGATATGAGAATGGAGGGATAAACGAAATATGCCAAAGAAGAATTAAATGATCAGAATAAAACCGAAAAGAGGGAGTCAATTAATCCGTTGATGCTTCGGTGTCTCCCTCCTCTCCCTCTCCTCTCCCTCTCCCTCCTCTCCCTCTCTCCCCCACTCCCTCTCTTCCCCCTCCCTCCCCTAACACAGAAAGAAAAGGGAAAAAAATATGGAACCGGGGAAATATGTATTTAATGAAACCAGGGAGGCATAAATAGAATTAAAGAGTTTGGGAGCTTCGGTTGATATTGCCTCTGCCCTTGTCTCTCTGTTTATATTTCGCTCTATTTCGCTCTATTTGTTTTTTTTATCTCTATTTATATTTCTCTTTGTATTCGTGTGTCTCTTTGTTTATATATTTTCTGTTTCTCTCACTTTCTTTCTCTCTCTCTCTCTCTCTTTCTCTCTTTCTTTCGCTCTCTCTCTTTCTTTCGCTCTCTCTCTTTCTTTCGCTCTCTCTCTCTCTCTCTCTCTCTCTTTCTCTCTCTCTCTCTCTCTCTCTCTCTCTCTCTCTCTCTCTCTCTCTCTCTCTCTCTCTCTTTCTCTCTCTCTCTCTCTCTCTCTCTCTCTCTCTCTCTCTCTCTCTCTCTCTCTCTCTCTCTCTCTCTCTCTCTCTCTCTCTCTCTCTCTCTCTCTCTCTCTCTCTCTCTCTCTCTCTCTCTCTCTCTCTCTCTCTCTCTCTCTCTCCCTCTCTCTCTCCTCCCTCTCTCCCTCTCTCTCTCTCTCCCTCTCTCCTCTCCTCCTCCCTCCTCTCTCCCTCCTCACCATCTCTCTCTTTCACTATGTCTATCTATCTATCTATCTATCTTATCCACCCCCCCCCTTCCCCCGTTTCCCTGCCCTTCTTCGAGTTCATTAATTTGTCCGGATCAGAGGTAGAGAAGGCGGGTGCTGCCACCCCAACTTGTTTCATAAAGGAGGGGGGAGGGGGATCTTTTTCCTTGTTTTTTTGGAGGAGAGAGGGAGAGGGAGAGGGAGAGGATTTATTTGGTTTCTATTTCTTACTATTTTTTATTATTTTTATTTTTATTTTTTTTTAATTTTAGTTGTTACTTATTATTATTATTTTCTTATTGTTATTATTATTATTGTTTTGTGTGTGTGAAAGAAGGGAAAAGTTGAGGAGTTTTATATTTCGATAATTTTCCTGAAAGGAGTGAAGCGAGAGGATTTTTTCACTAATTTTCGTGAAAGAAGGGAGCGGGGGGGTGTTTTTTTCCCCTAATTTTCCTTTTTTCCTTTATTTCCCCCCTCATTTTCCTCACACGGGGCGGGGGTGAGGGGAGGGCAGAATCCTCATTTTCCAGAAGGGGGAGGGTGAAGGAAAAAAAAAATATCCCCTCATTTCCCTGCAGCCTCTGCCAAAGGGGACTTGTTTTGTGCAGATTTTTTTCGGTTTGGGGGGCGGGAGGGGGGATTGGGAGGGAGGAATATATATTAAATTTCCTTAATTTCATCTTTGTTTTATTTATGGTCATTGGAAGGGGGTGGGAGGAGGTTGGGTAGGAGGTGGTTAGTAATTCTGTCAGTTTTATATATTTTTTATTTATTGTTTTTGTTGATTTTGTGGGTTGGGCTGGGAGTCAAAATGGCGGCGTCGATGCGGGACTTGTGTAAATTGATGTTTGTTTTTTGTCGTGATTTTAAATGCCTCTACCTCCCTCCCTCCCCCCCTCCCTCCCTCTCTCCCTCCCTCCCTCCCCCTCTCCCTCCCTCCCCCCCCCCTCTCTCTCTCTCTCTCTCTCTCTCTCTCTCTCTCTCTCTCTCTCTCTCTCTCTCTCTCTCTCTCTCTCTCTCTCTCTCTCTCTCCTTCCCTCCTCCCTGTCCCTCCCTCTTTGATCGTAAAATATTCTGCCGCGTATTGAAAAAAGAGAAAAAAATGAAAAGAGGGAAAAAAGTGGAGACGGCCTAGTTTGTCCCCTGTGATGCATATTCATTTAGAGATTTCACTCGGCGGCGAATAGATTGTTAGGAATTTAATATGAAAGCGGCGGTAGATTTTTTTTCATTCTTTTTTCTCTTTTTTGGAATTATTTTTATTTATCTCTTGAGTGAGAGAGGGAGGGAGATAGAGGGAGAAGGAGAGAGAGTGAGAGAGTGAGGGAGGGAGAGAGGGAGAGAGAGGGAAGGGGGCATATAGACAGACAGAGTGAATGTAAAAGAGAGAGAGAGACAGATAAAGAAGAAGAGATGAGGAGGGAGGAAAGAGAGGGAGGAATTTCAGCCACTTTTTTCCCCACCAAGAAATATATCTTAGCGCGACCTATGCATGAAAACAACAAAAGTTTGCGTGAAAGAAGAGAGCCGAGGACGTAGACATACCCAGACAGACTCGAAAGGAAAACAGGAAACCGCAGATTACAAAGGCGTAATTAATGTAATCATTCCGGTTGTTTGTTCGTTTGTTTGTTTAGATAAGGTCAGAGACGGAGCTTACCCTACCCTCCTGTCCTTTGACCTGACCCGGACGAGAGGAGGTCACAAACACATTTAGTCATTCTCCTTTTCTTTCTTTCTTTCGGTCTGTCTGTCTCTCTCTCTCTCTCTCTCTCTCTCTCTCTCTCTCTCTCTCTCTCTCTCTCTCTCTCTCTCTCTCTCTCTCTCTCTCTCTCTCTCTCTCTCTCTCTCTCTCTCTCTCTCTCTCTCTCTCTGTCTCTCTGTCTCTGTCTCTCTCTCTCTCTCTCTCTCTCTCTCTCTCTCTCTCTCTCTCTCTCTCATTCACTCACACATCAAACGCGATTATATTCTCAGTCTCCGCCGTGCTTATTGGCTATGCTTCCCTTGCACGCAACCGAACAGATCTTATCAAAAAGAGGACGATAGACATGCAATCAAGTACGCAGGATTGCAAGCATAATTGTAGTGAGAGAGAGAGAGAGAGAGAGAGAGAGAGAGAGAGAGAGAGAGAGAGAGAGAGAGAGAGAGAGAGAGAGAGAAGGGGGGAGGGAGAGGGAGAGGGAGGGAGAGAGAGAGAGAAAAAAAATAAGACAGAGACGGAATAAGAGGCGGGTAAAGCGGCCGGGGATGAAGGAGGAAAGAGAAAAGAAGTGGATAGGAAAAAAAGAAGAACCAGGGATTAGAACGAGGCTTAAGGAAATGTAGATAACGTTCGGAGCTGACAATCAGGAGGGCCCCGCGCGTTGGGTTTGCTTGCAGACAATCAGGGAAAGACGAAAAATACCGGGTGGGTTGGCGCTGTCTTGGCCCCGCGCTTTCGGAGCCTGTCAGAGGATCGGGGAAAACCTTATTGTATTTCTGAGTTTGGGGAACTGGGGAGGAAGGGGGGAGGAAGGGGGTAAGGGGGGGGAGGAAGGGGAAGGAGGTGGTGGAAGAGGAGGAAGAAGGGTGGTTGAGGAGGGGAAAGGGTGGTGGAGGAAGAGAAAGGGGAAGGGTGGAGGAAGGGTGTGGTGGAAGAAGGGGAAGAGGGGGTGGAGGAAGGGAAGGGGGTGGGATGGAGAGGGAGAACGTGGTGGTAGAAGTGAAGTGGATGTTGGAGCCTGGGGAGGGTGATGGAATGGAGTGGGGAGAAAGGGAGACGGTAGCGGAAGAGGAGGGAGTGATAGAAGTGCAGTGGGTGTTGGAGATGGAGGAGGGGAAAGGAGAGGTGGAAGGAAGGAGAGGTTGATGGAAGCAATGGAGGCGGAAGAGGAGGGTGGGATGAGGAATGGGGGGCGATGGAAGGGGAGGGAAAGAGTTGGCGGAGGAGGGATGGCGGAGATGGAGGATAAGGAGTGGGTGGTAGATGTTGGGGGGGAGGAGGAGGAAGATGAGGAGGGCTTGGCGGAGGCGGTGCGAGAGGGAGGAAGAGCGGAGGAAAGTTGGGGGGAGGGGGGGCGGAGAAGGACGGCGACAGAGGCACAGAAATCAGAAGAGGAAGATATTGAAAGAGGAAGCGATAAGGGGGCGGGGAATATATCGCCGGAGTTGGAGTGGTTCCCTCGCCCCCCCTTTTGGACTTGGGATAAACTTTGCGATTGAGGGAGACGGCTGTTCCCCACGGGGCGGTCATAAGCCGATATTTCCCCCTGCAACTCATCTTCTTTTCTCTCCCTTGCAACTTCCGGGCCGCCTTCTCTCCCTTCCATTTTCCTTGGCTTTTATTTCATTTTTTTTTCTCTGATTCTTTATTCCATTTCTTGCTTCTTTCTTCCTTTCGTTCCTCGCCTTTCTCTCTCCCCTCTTCTCCGTTATTTCGCTTCCTCATGTTGTCCTCCTCTCGCTTCTCCCTTCTTCCTCTTTTCCTCTCCATCCTCCCTTTTCCACCCTTCCCTCTTCCCTTTTCCACCCTTCCCTCCTCCCTTTTCCACCCTCCCCTCCTCCCCTTTCCACCCTTCCCTCCTCCCCTTTCCACCCTTCACTCCTCCCCTTTCCACCCTCCCCTCCTCCTACTTTCTCCTGCTCCCACCTAATGGAACTTCCCTCCGCCACGCCCCTCCACGCCCCTTCGCCCCTTCGCCCCTTCGCTGCCCTTTGCGACATGGGCGAATTTTCTGTCCAAACAGTGACCGGCTCAGTCAGCTATGGACCGTTTTCTTGAGGATTTGCATAGTTATTTTTCTCCGATTTTTCTTAGGGAGGGGGTGGGGGGGGGTCTTTTCTTTTGTTTAGAGTTTTAAATTTTTTTCTGGATTATTCTGGTTCTCGTTGTACTCATTCTCATTCTCTCTCTCTCTCTCTCTCTCTCTCTCTCTCTCTCTCTCTCTCTCTCTCTCTCTCTCTCTCTCTCACTCTCTTTTTCTTTCTCTCTTTCACTCTCTTTCTTTCTCACTTTCACTCTCTTTCTCTCTCTCTGTCTCTTTCTCTCTCTCTCTCTCTCTTTCTTTCTCTCTTTTACTCTCTTTCTTTCTCTCTCTCTGTCTCTCTCTCAATCTCTCTCTCTCACTCTCTCTCTCTCTTACTCTCTCTCTCTCTCTCTCTCTCTCTCTCTCTCTCTCTGTCTCTCTCTCTCTCTCTCTCTCTCTCCAACTCTCGCATTCTCGCTCCCGCTTTCCCACCGCAGTCTGCAATTTAAATAAAGCGTGCCTCAACGATTTTCCATTCTCCCAAAAAGATAAAGGTAGAAAAAAAAGCAAAAACTTCTCTTTAGATACTCTTTGGCTTTATACTTCTTGATTGTGTGTTTTAGAGAGATGAAAAGTTCAATTCGTTGAGTGGGTGGCTGTGGGTATGTTCATGTGTGTATGTATGTTCGCGAGTGTGTGGGTATGTGTGTGTGTATGTGTGCGTGTGTGCTCGCGCGTGTGTATGTATATATTCGCGAGTGTGTGTGTGTGTGTGGGTATGCGTTTCATGTGTGCGTGTGAGGAGTACTGTGTATGTTTTTGATAAGAATGTTTATGCGTGTTTTTTTTCTAGATTTTAAGAGAGTTTAATAACAATGTGTTTTTCTCCCATCCAGGATTTGTCATTTAACGTGAGTGTATATAGGCTAAACTACTTAAACTCGCCCCTGTGTATAACTAAAAAAATACTTTTGATAACCATTTGTGTATGACCCCCCCACCCCCTAACGTTTACTTTGTCGAATAATTAACTTGTAACATATATAACATACCCCCACCCCCCAACAACGAGGTAACCCCCCACTAGTGTTGTGTCACCCCCCTCTACTATGCTTAACACTCCCCCATCGTCCATTTTTTTTTCAAGAGACAGATGTAGTTTTTATTTTTTTTAATGTTACTAAAAATATCTTTCCTTTCCACTCATACCTGTTATCTTATCTCTTTCAGCCCCAATTCCCGACAGTGGTTAGTAACTTTCCATCATAATTATTGCGTCTGTTGCTCTTAATGATAGTTGTTATCGTAAAATGTAGTAGTCTGTACCTGTGTATGTTAATTGTTGTTGTTGCTGTTTGTTATATTTTTGTTGTTGTTGTGCATGTTGGCGTGTTGGCGCATGGTCTTTACAAAAAAAAAGTCAATTTATTAAAAGTAGATTGTGAAATGCGGGTAAAATGTATCTATCGTGTATTTTACATGCTGTTGTTGTTGCTGTAGATGGTTGTTGTTATTGTAATTTTTTTGGTTATATATATATTTATATATATATATATTTTTTTTGTGGTAGAATGTGCATGTCGGTACGATTTTATCTCTGGGAGTTAAACGAGAAGAAGACGGGAAAAAACGACGAAAAGAAAAGAAGAGACAGCGAAAGGTCATTAAAAAGAGTGAAAACCAATAAATAAATGAACCCCTAATCCCCTTCCCTTCCCCCCACCCCCATCCCACATACCCTTCGCTCTCCTCCCCCTCTCCCTCCACACCCTTCGCCCTCCCCCCC
>NC_091590.1:13741479-13743979 GCF_042767895.1 Penaeus vannamei | reverse complement strand
GAAGGAATAGGAGGAGTAGGAGGAGGGGGTAGAGGAGGAGGAGGAGCTGTCAGTCACAAGTGGCGGTGATTAGCAAGCGAGAATTTCCCGGATTGTCTGCCGTGTCGACGGGGATGGGCGGCGCGTATCCAGCGGCCCTGTCCGCGTTGTCCGTTTTGGCGAAGGCTGGGCCAGCGCTGGGCCTTCTACCCCCCCCCCCACACACACACACCTCATCTCCCTTCCATCCTCTCTCTTCATTCTCCACTCCTCTCTTTCCCTTCTCCACTCCTCTCTTTCCCTTCTCCACCCCTCTCTCTTCATTCTCCACTTCTCTCTCTCTTTGTCTCCTCTTCTCTATCTTTGCTCTTTCCTTTTTCTCTCTCTATTTTCCTTCTCTTTCCTGTTCCTTCCTTCCTTCTTCTGTCTTTCTCCATCTTTCCTCTCCCATCTCCCTCTTTATCTATTGTCTTGCCAATTATAACCATTAAAGTATTCTACCTCCTTCTTTTCCCTCTCTCTTTCTTCTATTCTTTCTCTTCCTCTCCCATTTTTCTTCTCTGTTTTCTCTCCCTCCCTCTTTCCTTCTCGCCTTCTGTCTCCCTTTCTATTTCTCTATCACCCGTTCCATATCTCTATTACCTTTTTTCATTTCTCCCTCTCTCTCTCTCTCTCCCACTCCTCCCTCTCTCCTTCGCTTCCTACCTACCCCTTCCCATGGCCCTTTCTCTCTCCCTCTTCAGACCCATTTATTGGCATCCCTTTGTGGCTCTGATTGACAGTTGGGGTCATGACGTCACGTCCGGTTTAATGTAAGGCGATCAACCTTGTTATGTGTGTCTTTCTTTTCGTTAGTCCCCTGATTTCCATGTCTGCTTTGGAGAATATCCCTCTCTTTTTTGTCTTTTGGAAGTTCCCACCCGTCATTTTTGTCTCTTTCACCCTTTTCTCTTACCCTCTGTTTATCCTTACGTCTCTCTCCTTCCTTTATCCGCCTTTCTTTTTTCCCTGTGCTTTCTCTCTCCCCTTCTTCCTTTCTCTCACACTTTCGCCTTTCTCCAATGCCCCCGCTATATCTCCCTTTCTATCTCTCCCCTTCTCCTTCTCAGTCTTTCCCCTCCTCACTTTCCTTATCTCTTTTCTTCGCTGTTTCTCCTCCCATCTCCTCTTTCTCCTCCTCTCCCCCCTCTCTTTCTCCTCCTCTCCCTCTCCTCCTTCTCCTTCCTCCTCCCTCTCCATCTCTCCCTTCCATACCCTCCCTCTGTCTCCTTCTCCTCCTCCTCCCTCTTCATCTCTCCCTTCTCCCTCTCCTTCTCCTCCCTCCTCCCTCTCCATCTCTCTCCTTCCTCTCCCTCCTTCTCCTCCTCTCTCCTCTACCATCTCTCTCCTTCCCTCTGTCTCCTTCTCCTCTCTCCCTTCCTTCTCCTCCCTCCTCCCTCTGTCTCACTCTCCTCTCTCTCTCTCCCTACCTTCCCGCTGCCCCTCTTCCTCTCCTTCTCTCTCTCTCCCCCTACCATACCCCTTCCCTCTGTCTCCTTCTCCCTCTCTCCCTACCATACCCCTTCCCTCTTGCTCATCATCCGGCTAAATAAATGGTCCCATAATCGAAGGTGAAGTGTTCCCACGCTGTCTGTCCGCACAAGTGGTCATCTCTCTCTCTCTCTTCCTCTCAAGGAGGCGACGTCGTCTGTGTGAAGGGGTGTTGGTGTCCGCAAGTATTGGGTGGCGGGGGCGGGGGCGGGGGCGGGGGGTGGCCCTACACCTCCTTTGCCCTCTCCTTTTCCTCTCTTTTTTCGATATGTTTTGATTACTTTGCTTCTCTTCCGTGGTACTACTCTTATCTACTACTAATTTTCTTTTCCATCCTCTTCCTCCTCCTCCTTCTCTTCCTCCTCTTTCTTTATCCCCTCATCCTCCTTTACCACCGCCCACTTCCTCCACCTCCCTTTACCTCCTCCTCCTCCCCTCCTCCTCCTTACCACCACCACCTCTCCACCTCCTTTACCTCCTCCTCCTCTTCTTCCCCTTCCTCCTTATACTACTGCTACTCCCCTCCCCCCCGCCTCTGCCCCATCGGACTTAGGCGATCAGATGCCAAGCAGTTATCGACATGGGGAGTGAGAGAATTATCATGGGGCTGGATCTTCATGCGGAATTAGAGCCCCATTGTACCCGGGATGGGAGGTGCATACACTCTCTCTCTCACTCGCGATCTCTCTCTCTCTTTCTCTTTCTTTATTTCCCTTTCTCTCTCTCTTTCTCTTTCTTTCTTTCCCTTTCTCTCTCTCTTTCTCTTTCTTTCTTTCCCTTTCTCTCTCTCTCTCTCTCACTCGCGATCTCTCTCTCTCTTTCTCTTTCTTTCTTTCTCTCAACTCTTCTCTTCTTTCTTTCTTTCCCTTCTCTCTCTCTCTCTCTCTCTCTCTCTCTCAATCTCTCTCTCTCTCTCTCTCTCTCTCTCTCTCTCTCTCTCTCTCTCTCTCTCTCTCTCTCTCTCTCTCTCTCTCTCTCTCTCTCTTCTCTC
>NC_091590.1:13733979-13738979 GCF_042767895.1 Penaeus vannamei | reverse complement strand
TTCCTTTCTTTACTCTAGGTGCTTGTTTTTTACTCTTTCTCGTTTTCTTTGTCTTCTCTTTCTTTTCTTTTTCTTCAACCTCTCTTTCTTTTCCCTCTTTGTCCTCCTATGTCTCCACACACACACACACACACCCACACACACACACACACACACATACACACACACACACACACACACACACACACACACACACACACACACACGCAAACACACACACACACACACACACACACGCACGCACACACACACACACACACACACACACACACACACACACACACACACACACACACACACACACACACACACACGTACACACACGTACACACACGTACACACACGTACACACATATATACACAGCGTATACACACCCTCCTCACAAGAAATAAAATCCTCGATCCTTGCGGCAAAAAATATATAAAAGACTCGAATTTCTAATACGGCCGAATTTCGCCAACAGCAACATAGCGTTCCAGATATTTTTTTCCACTTTCCACTTTCATGGTCTGCCCGAAAATAAGGGGGTGGGGGGGTAGGGGTCCCGGGTGGGGGGAGGGAGGAGGGGGATATTTGGGGAAATGTTGGGCCTATTTTTTTTTTTTTTTTTGAAGGGGGGCAGGGAGGTAGTGGGTGGTTAATGTGGTTGAGATGTGTGATTGTTTTTTTTTTTTTTGTTTTTGTTTTTGTTTTGTTTAAGATTGAGTTGATATTTGGATGGGCTTTTTTTCAATTCATTTTTTTCTTTTCTTTAGCGATGTATTCTCTCTCTCTCTCTCTCTCTCTCTCTCTCTCTCTCTCTCTCTCTCTCTCTCTCTCTCTCTCTCTCTCTCTCTCTCTCTCTCTCTCTCTCTCTCTCTTTCTTTCCTTCAATGTCTTTTTTATTTACTCTCGGGTTTTGTTTTTTACCCTCTCCCTCCTCCTTCATATTCTGTTTCATTATCTTCCTTTTTCTGTTCAGAGAGAGAGAGATAGAGATTGCGTGTGTGTGTGTGTGTGGGGGGGGGGTGCGCGTACACACACACAAGCGTCTTTAAATGCCTTTTGATTTCCCGTTTTCTTTGTTATTCAAAAACAGCCGTTTTTCTGCTGCTTCTCCGGGGGCGTAATCCCTTTTTTCCTCCCTCCTGTTCTCTCTTTGTCTCCTCCTTTTCTTCTCGATTCTTCCTCTCTCTCTCTCTCACTCCTCTCTCTCTCTCTCTCTCTCTCTCTCTCTCTCTCTCTCTCTCTCTCTCTCTCTCTCTCTCTCTCTCTCTCTCTCTCTCTCTCTCTCTCTCTCTCTCGCTCTCTTTCTCTCTCTCTCTCTCTCTCTCTCTCTCTCTCTCTCTCTCTCTCTCTCTCTCTCTCTCGCTCTCTCGCTCTCTCTCTCTCTCTCTCTCTCTCTCTCTCTCTCTCTCTCTCTCTCTCTCTCTCTCTCTCTCCTCTCTCTCTCTCTCTCTCTCTCTCTCTCTCTCTCTCTCTCTCTCTCTCTCTCTCTCTCTCTCTCTCTTTTCTCTTTCTCTCTCTCTCTCTTCCATCCCTCCTTCTCCCCCATTTCCATACTGCTACTTCCTCTCTTTCCCTCTACCCTCTTTTCCTCTCAACGCTCCTTCGTCTTCTCTTTTCCTAATTCCTCTCTTTTGTCCTTCATTCCCCGTCTCCTCTCTTTACTTTTCCTCCTCTCTACTTTCTTTTCCTTTTGTCCCCTTCCCTCTTGTCTTTCTTCCTCTTTTCTCCCTTCCCCCATCTTATCTTTCTTTCCTCCCTTATTTTCTCTTCTTCTTTTTCCTCTCTTTCCTTCCCTTCCCCCTCTTTTCTCTTCTTTTTCCCTCGCTTTTCTCCTCTCTTTTCACCCCTCGTTTATCCCCCTCTTTCCCCCTCTTTCCGTGAGTGCGTTCCCTGTGCATGTGAGGCCGCCATGTGCACGACACCTGGCGGGCGAACCGTTACCTGTCCCATAATTATTATCAATGCCTCTCGTACCCTCCCCCCCCCCCCCCATTACGTTTGTTCCTTTTGCTCTCTTTTTCTTTCTGTTCGTTGATTTTCACTTTCTCTTTTTCTTTTTCTTTTTCTTTCTTTTATCTTTCTTTTTCTCTCTCTTCTTTTCTTTCTTGCTCTCTCTCTCCGCCCCCTCCCCTCCTCAATCAAACTCACTCGTTCACTCAATTTTTCTTTTTCTTTTCGTTTCTCTCTTCCCTTCTGTTTTCTCTCTCGTTTAGCCATGTATCCATCTGCATAGTTTTTTTTCTCCCTCTTTCTGTTTACCTTTTTCTGTCTCTCACCCTTTCGTCTCGTTCATTTTCCTTTGCCTCTTTTCATTCTATTTCCTGTTATGCTTCCCGTCCCCTCAAACGTCCCACTTTCTTGCCCCTCTCGCCTCTGTGCACTCACTCTTTTCCCTCCTCTCCTCTCTTCCTTCTTTTCGCTAATCCTGTATTTGCCTTTCTCCTTTTGATCCCTTGTTGGTTGTCGTTCCAATCTTTGTTGTTTCATCTTCCTTCCCTTTCCCTTTTCATTCTTCTCCTCTGTGGATTTTTTTTTTCGTCTTCTCGTCAACAGTGTTTCCTTTGGTGTTTTTTGTATCTTCTTGGGGTTTTATTACTTTTCTTTTTCTCTTTCTCTCTCTTTTTGCTCTTGCTGTTCCTCCTTCTCTTCACGCGTCCTCCTCCTCCTCCTTTTCTTCCTATTCCTCCTTGTCTTCACACTTCCCTCCCTCCTTCTCTTCCTTGTTCCTCCTCCTCCTTATATCGTCTTTCTTCCGTACCTCCTCCACCTCCTCCTCCTCCCTCCTCCTCCTCCTCCTCCTCCTCCTCCTCCTCCTCCTGTACCTCCTCCTCCTCCTTAGGTATCGTTTTCCTCTTCCGGTGTACCATTTTATTCCAACTTCTCTTTCAGACCCCATCACCCCCCCACCATACCCTTATCTCCCATACCCTCCCTCCCCTAGATACACACATTCCCTCCCTCCCCCCCATCTAGAACCCTAGAACCCTCCCAAGACCCCCCCCCCTCCCGACCCCCCGAAGAAGGAAAAGAAGAAAAAAGCATAATGGAATTTGGGTTTACGACAGACTTAACGTGGCGAGACAACGGCAGGGTAATTTTTCCTTTTTTTCCTTTTTTTTAAGGAGTAAGGGAGGGAGGGAGGGAGAGGAAGGGGAAGGGGAGGGGGAAGGGGAAGGGGAGGGGGAGTGGGGAGTTGTACCGTTTACATTTATATTAGGCAGTGACGTTGGGTATGATTTTATTTTTTTCGTGTTTTTTTTTTTTCTCTCGTATTTTTTCTCGTTTTGAATGGGTAGGTTGGGCAGATGACGAGCAGATGGTTGAAGAAGCCAAGAGGGATTTGGCTGACGAGTGAGAGTGGCCAGCGGGCCTTTTTAGGGATTCATTCTCTCTCTCTCTCTCTCTTTCTTTCTCTCTCTCTCTCTCTCTCTCTATCTCTCTCTCTCTTCTCTCTCTCTCTATTTTATCTCTATCTCTATCTCTATCTCTGTCTCTTCTCTATCTCTCTCTCTCTCTCTCTCTTCTCTCTCTCTCTCTCTCTCTCTCTCTCTCTCTCTCTCTCTCTCTCTCTCTCTCTCTCTCTCTCTCTCTCTCTTTCTTTCTGTTTCTTTTTGTTTATCTCTCTGCCCCCCCCCCCTCCCTTCCTCGCTGTCTCTTGCCCTTCTCTGTCTCTCTTCATTCTCTCTCTACTCTCTCTCTCTCTTTATCTCTCACTACTCTCTCTCTTCTCTCCTACTCTCTGTCTCTCTTCTTTCTCTCCCTCTTATTTCTCTCTCTCTCTCTTTATCTCTCTCTCTCTTATTTCTCTCTCTCTCTTTCTCACTCTCTCTCTCTTTCTTTCTCTCTCTCTCTCTCTCTCTCTCTCTCTCTCTCTCTCTCTCTCTCTCTCTCTCTCTCTCTTCTCTCACTCTCACTTACCTCACTCTCACTTCTCTATCTTCCTCTCTTTCTCTTCTCTCTCTCTCTCTCTCTCTCTTTCTCTCTTTATCTCTCTCTCTTCTCTGTTTTCTCTCTCGCTCTCCCTCCCACTGTCTGTCTCTCCCTTTCTCCCTCTTCCTCTCTTTTTGGAATTAATCGAATAGCCAAGGACAGTCCGAGTGAGATGAGAAGAAAGAGGGGAGAGAGGAGAGGCGACAGAGGAAGAGGGGAAAGGAAGGTAAACAACTCAAGGTTTGCGGATAATGTTTGCGGTTTCCTGAGTTGAGAGATTTGGGGGGAGAGAGAGAGGGAGATAGTGAGTGAGAGAAAGAGAGAGAAAGATAAAAGAAAGAGAGAGAGAGAGAGAGAGAGAGAGAGAGAGAGAAGAGAGAAGAGAGAGAGAGAGAGAGAGGAAGAGAGAGAAAGAGAGAGAGAGAGCAAAGAGGAAGTTAGGAGAGAATGGAGGGAGTTAGAGATTGAGGAAATGAAGGGAGATAAAAATAGAAAAGGGAAAAAGAAGAGAAAAGAGAGAAATGGAGAGAGAATAAAGGAAGAGAATCGCTTGAGCCTTCTGTGTATTTGGGAAATTTTGGCGCGAGTTGAGAGATGGCGGCGAGGTCCGATTTCTGTTTGTTTTTTGTTTTTTTCTTTTTTTTCTTTCATTAATTTTCATGTGTGCTTGGGGGCGGGGGTAGTAGACGAACGTGTGTGCGTGTGCGTGCGTGTGTGTGTGCGTGTGTGTTGTGTGTGTGTTAGTATGTGTGTTAGTGTGTGTGCGTGCTTGTGTGCGTGTCTGTCAGTGTAGTAATGAGTAATTCGAAGCCGCTCACTTCCTCCTGGCCCTCACCCCCCTCCCCCTCCCCATCTCTTTCTCTCCTTCCCCTCACCCTCTTCTCCTCTTTCCCCTCATCCTCTGCGTCGTCTGGGTGGTCGTCCGGATGTGCTAAGACCCCCTCCCCCCTCCTCCCCTCCCCCTTCCTCCCTTCCCCTCACCGTCTTCGCTTTTTCACTCTCCACTAAACTCTCTCCCCTTATTTCCTCTCATAGTACTTCTTTTCTCCTCCTCTCTCTTGTGCTCTTTCTTCCCCCTTCC
>NC_091590.1:13723979-13728979 GCF_042767895.1 Penaeus vannamei | reverse complement strand
ATCCAGCATGGCCCGCTGGAAGTTCATTATCTCTCGCTGGAGGAACCTGGCCTGTTCTGCGGGGGGAAGGGGCGCGCGGGGGCCGATTAATAAACAAACGACTTTTGGCGAGATCCGGAGCGGAACGGGAGAAGAGGGTGGGGGAGAGTGGAGGAGAAGGGGAATGAGAGAAGGAGAAGGGGGGGAGAAGGAGAGGAGGATAAGGAGGAGGAGATGGAGGAGAGGAGGGGAAAAGGAGAGGGAGGATAAGGAGGAAGAGATGGAGTAGAAGGGAGAGAGAGGGTAATGGGGAGGAGATGGAGGAGGAGGAGGGGAAAAGGAGGAGGAGAGGGGGGAAGGAGGAGGATAAGGTGAGGGAGGGCAAGGAGGAGAAGATGGAGGAGAGGAGGAGGAGGAGGAAGTGACGGGGGAGGAGGAGGAGAAGGAAGCGGCGAAGGTATGTGGTGGTTTAGGGGATGTGAGGGAATACGAAGAGGAGGAGAGCAAGAAGGCTTGATAAAAAACCCTTTTTATTAGAATTTCGGTCTCTCTCTCTCTCTCCCTTTATCGATCTATCCATTTATCTATCCTTTTCTCTCTCTTTCTCTCTCTCCCTCCTTTATTGCTTCTTCCATTCCCATTCCCCTCCCCCCAATCCCCGCCGTTATCCACCGCCCCCCCCTCCAATACTCCCTCTCCCCACTCCCTCATCACCCTCTCCTCCCCACTCCCTCCCCCACCCCCCCACCCCCTTTGGCGACCAATAATTAGAGGGTGATTAAAGCGTAATGTTGTTGTTGACGGCCTCGCAGCGCCCGCCCGATATGTGTCGATCGCCCTCGTCACGCCCGCAAGCGCCGTGGGTGGGAGGGCGCGGAGAGGGGCGTTGGCCATGGGCGGGGGGGGATGGGTAGGGTTAGGGTATGGTATGGGGGTTTGGTGAGGGGGGGTGGCATGGGGAGAAGGCAAATAGGGAAAGCACGAGTGGGTAGGAGTTGGGTATAGGGGACGTGGGCGGGGCGTGGGCATGGGTGTGGGCGTGAGGAGAAGTGTTATGGCGTAGGGAGGGGCGTGGAAAGGGGGCGGGCCAACGAGCAGTGTCAAGGGGGGCGGGTTGCCTGTTGAGCATGACACATTGGCCACGTGTGTTTTACGGCCGTAGGCTTATTAACGAAGGGAGGAGTAGGGGGGGGGCAAGAGGAAGGGGAAAGAGGGGGAAGAGTTAAAAGAAGAAAGGTGAAAGAGAGAGGAGGAAAGGAAGGATGAGGAGGAGACGAAGAAGGAGAAGGAGGGGAAGGAGGAGGAGAGGGATAGAAAGAAAATAGAACATGATTTTGAAGGAGGAGAATAGGGGAAGAGAAGAAGAAGGAGGAGGTGATAAAAGGGGTGAAGAAGGGAAGGGAAGGAGGGCGTAATTAGCCCTTTGACGGATGGTGTCGCCGCACGATAACACGTGGTTCTCCTGTTATTATCACCCGCTCCTTATTACTGTTTTATCGACGGCCGCCGCCAAGTTGACAAGTCGAGGACGGACGACGAGGAAGCTGGTGCCAGGATAGGGGGGGTATGGGGTATTTTAGGGAGGTAGTCTTAGTCCCTTATGTCTTTAGGGGTCTTTAGGGGGTCTTTAGGGGGTACGATTACGGGCACCGTCTAGAGGATTGGGGTACGTTTTATTTATTTTTTTTTTTTATTTATTTATTTATTATTTTTTTTTTGGGGGGGGGGGGTCTGTAGGACTAGGCAGGCGGGTGGATAAGGGAGGAGAGGGGAAGGGAGGAATGAAGGGTGTTGGCACTCGTAAGCAACAGACACGATTGCTAAAAAAAAACGGGATTTTTTTTTTCTTTTTTCACTTTTTACTTTTCACTTTTTTCATAAGAACCAACTGTGTTTGTTTACGGTTTTAAAACGGGTGGCACCGAGTTTGTGATGCGGTGGGTGGTAGTTTAGATGAGTTGCAAGCCAGAGCAAACAGTGTCAAGTTGGTTTTGGTTGGCACCGTGTTGCTCTAATAGTGTCACGGCTCAAGGTGGCGGAACGCGGGGGACAGGAAGAGAAAATACCCGATGTTGAATCAAACGAAAAACTTGCAAAGAAATCCGACAGGCTAAAGGTGCAGAGAAACGCAAGCTTTTGAATGGGTTGATAATTTCATTCACAAACTCACTCTCAGTGAAATAGGGATAGTAAGGTTGTCAGAATAGGTCGTGTTGAATTCCACGTTAAAGAAGAATACGATAAAAAAGAGAGAATGGGGGAGGAGGGAGGGAATGAATGAGAAGATGAAAGAGAGAGGAGGGTCAAGAGAAACTGGGAGAGAAAACGTTAAGAAGAGAGGGAGGCAAAGAGGTAGAGAAAAGAAAGGGAAGAGATCAGGGATAAAGAGAATGAGGAGAGGAGACAGAATATGAATAGAGAGAGAGAAAAAAAAGAAACATGAATAGAAAGGGAGAGAGAAAAGAAACGAGGAAAAAAGAGAGAAAGACTATAAGGAGAAAAAAAAATGAATAAGAAAGAGAGGGAAAAATAAAACGACAGGAAGGGAGAAGATAAAAGTGAAAGAGAAGGAACTCCGGGATGCATTTTTCAAGATATTTTAATCCCCGAGTAAAATCTACGAGGATCAGACCGCGGGCGAACTCCGAGACCTCCCCTCCCCCACCCTCCTCTCCTCTCTTCCACCCCCTACCTCCCCTCCTCCTTCCACCCTCCCCCTCCCTCCCCTCCGTGTGGTTTATGTAAGAAACGCAGGAGTTGTTTGTGACAGCCTCAGAACTTCCTGCGAGACGATTTTGCAGATGTTGGACTTCCGTTGCTTGCTGGTGTGGGTGTGGGTGGTGGCAAGGGGGGGGGGCGGCATGTGTGTGGTGGGTGTTAGTGGAATAGGGGGTGCATGTGTGTGTGTGGGTGGGTGGTAGGCGGAGGGGGAGTGCATGTGTGTGTGGGGGTGGGTGTTAGGTGAGGGGGAGTGGAGTGCATGTGTGTGTGGGGTGGGTGTTAGTGCAGAGGGGAGGCATGTGGCTGTGTGGGGGGGTGGGTGGTAGTGAAGTGAAGGGGGATGTATGTGTGTGTAAGATGTCTCAGTTTAGGAATGTGTGTGTGTGTAGGAAGGGAAGATAATGAACGAGATTACGGCCAAAGGCGATAAAGAAAAAGAAAACGAGAAGGAAAGACGGAGAAAGGACGAAAGAGAGAGAGAGAGAGAGAGAGAGAGAGAGAGAGAGAGAGAGATGCACAAGCGTGCGGACCCGGTGTCAACCCTGGTGAGTCCCGGGAGAAGGTACGGGGGGGGGGGGGGGTAACGCTACAAGCAGTCATGGTACACGTCACGGGGCTATACATTTAGCTGCGCCGGTGCCTGGTTTCTTTTCTCTCTTACATTCTCCTTCTCTTCCTTTTCCTTTTCCTTTTCCTCATCGTCGTCGTCATCATCATAATCATCATCATCATCATCATCATCATCATCATCATCATCATCATCATCATCATCATCATCATCATCATCATCATCATCATCATCATCATCATCGCCATCATCATCATCATCATCATCATCATCATCATCAATCATCATCATCATCATCATCATCATCATCATCATCATCGACATTGTCCTACTCATCGTCGTTTTTCGTTTGCCTTTATCATGATTATTGTTATTATTTCTGTAATTAAAAACAACGGAAATTCTCTTTTTTCAACGTTCCTCCTTCCCTTCTTTTGGTTTCCTTCCTCCCGTTTATTGTCTACTTTCCTTCTTACCGGTCGCTCGGAGAAGCTCTTGGCTGAGACGTCTTCATTTTCATTTCCATTCATTTAAATTTCTCTCTTTGCGGTTGCTTGTGGCTTTACTGCCTGCAATGAATAAAATATATTTTAATTAATCTTTTTTTTTTTTTTTTTTTTTTTTTTTTTTTTTTTTTTTTTTTTTTTTTGATGGAGTGAGAGAGAAAGTGGGCCTAGGGAGGGAGGGAGAGAGAGGTGGGGTCAGGAGTGGAGGGAGAAGTGAGGGGGCTTGGTCAGAGGGAGTGGGAGAAGGAGGGGGGGTCAGGGAGGGAGGGAGAAGGAGGGTGGAGAGAGAGAGAGAGAGAGAGAGCGAGAGAGAGAGAGAGAGAGAGAGAGAGAGAGGGGGGGGGGACATACAAACAGACAGACAGACAGAGATTACTGAATCAACGGCGAAAGGTGAAAAATCTGCGGGAGAAAGACCCGGTTTTCACTACCACGCCGCCTTGTATATCCAACAAATAACCTCTCGCCGGGGAGGTAGAAGCGAGGGACTGACCTCATTCGACCTCAGCCGATGTCCTAGACTCCCGTTATATCCTTATTTGGGGTAAATAAGAGAACCCGGGGTGAAATGTCGTCACCGGCGCGGACTGGAATGGGAGCGACGTATAATGCGGCCGCCATTTCGACCATTTTCCTCCTTCCGTCTTAACTTCGCCGAGGAAACTTTGGCAAGCGGTGCCGGTGCCATTGTAAAGTGACACTGGGGGAGGGGGGAGGTGGGGGGGGTAGGAGGTAACGGGTCAAGAAGTAAAAGACAATTGATACTTTGCGAAGGACGAGAGGCTGGGGGAGAAAGGCGGGGGAGGGGGGGTTAAGTTCTGCCTTGGCTCTGTCTGGGGTGGTTTCTCTCTCTTTCTCTTGCTCTTTCTTCGTCTTTTTCTTTCTTTCTCTTTCTCTTTCTCTTTCTCTTTCTCTTTCTCTTTCTCTTTCTCTTTCTCTTTCTCTCTTTCTCTTTCTCTCTCTCTCTCTCTCTCTCTCTCTCTCTCTCTCTCTCTCTCTCTCTCTCTCTCTCTCATAACATCATCTTCATTTATTTTTGTTATTATGATATTACTTTAGATTTTGATTTACTCTGTAATACTGTAAGGTTCTAGAAATAAATTGCATATCCCTCTTATTATGATAATAAATACTAATAAACAAATGAAGGATTAGATAAATGATACAGCAAAAAAAAGGGGAAAAGAAGAAGCGGAAAAGAAAATATTCCTGGAAAAAAAGAGTCA
>NC_091590.1:13689661-13709661 GCF_042767895.1 Penaeus vannamei | reverse complement strand
TGTCTGTGTGTGTTTTAGAATGACACCTTTCTCGTGAATTCGTTGTGTCGAACCTTAAATTTCATGCATTCTGAAATTATTCACTCTACCCTTTCTATAAACGCACACACAATATAACTTGTACGCGCACACTAAAACCGTGTACACAAACACGTACACGGAGTTTCTTTCTCTCTGTGGCGTGTACCTCTACAGCGCAACAACGGCGCCTCTTGTTTGCGCCAGACAAGTTCCGTTTGTCGCCCTCTCGCCAGATGCCATGCCTTCCTTCTGTTCCTTCTCTACTCTCTACCCCTCCCTCCATTACCCTCCCCTCTCTTCCCTTCCCTCCATTACCCTCCCTTTCCCCTCCCTCCGTTACCCTCCCCTCTCTTCCCTTCCCTCCATTACCGTCGCGTCTCCTCCTTTCCCTCTGTTACCCTCCCCTCTGCACCATCCTCTCCATTTTCTCCACCTCTCTCCACTCCTCCATCACCCTCATTCCTCAGTTCCTCCTTATCTCCTTTCCATCCTTCCATCTATCCTTCATTCCATTCATCCCCCCCCTCCTCCGTCCCTCCACCATTCTCCCTCCCTCCCTGCCACTCCTCTCCCCACCCCTTATTTGACAGCCGTGCATCCGTAATATGGCAACATGGATGCAACATATGTTTGTCCGATGGTGTGACCAGTGTTCCATCGTGCCAACAATGCCTTGACACCAGCCCTGACAACATATGACAAACGTTGGCTTGTGTAAGGTGCTGGAACGGGGGGAGGGGGGGGGTCCCGGGAAGGGAATGGGAGGGGGTGGGGGACGGGGGATAGAGTGGATGGGTTGGGGAGGGGGTTAGAGACGGGTAGAGAACATGAGGTAAAGAAGATGAGTTTATTTGTGTGTGTGTAGGGGGAGTGTGTGTGAATATGAGTATGTGAGTGAGTGAGTAAGTAAGAGAGGGAGAGAGAGTAAGAGAGTGTGTGTGTGTGTGTTTGTGTGCGTGTGTGTGTGTCTGTGTGCGTGTGTGTGTGGTGTCTCCTTATCACTCTGGTCAAGATGGAGGAAAAGTTTTGTCTCCTGTTGATTTATTTGCGTCGCGTCTCCGAGATTACGATCTTCTTTTAATGGAGTTTCGCTGCGTCTCTTTCGCCGCGTCGGCCATTTCCCTCTTTATCGGTCTGTGGGATTTCTTCGTCTGTTTATTGGGGTTGCCTCGTTTGCTCTTCTTGTTTGAGGGAGGGAGAGGGAAGGGAGGGTGAAAGAGAGGGGAGGAGGGAGGGAGGGTGAAAGAGAGGGGAGGAGGGAGGGAGGGTGAAAGAGAGGGGAGGAGGGAGGGTGAAAGAGAGGGAAGCAGGGAGGGAGAGGGAAAGAGAGGGAAGGAAGGGAGAGAGGAAGAGAGGCAAGGAGGAAGGGAGGGAGGGAGAGGGAAGGAGAGAGGGAGGGAGGGAGGGGAAAATATATTAACGACAAGAGAGGAAGAAAAAAATACGCAAGTTCATATGATATATCATGTCCGAGCAAGATGAGACGTCCTCATTGTTTTCTGTTTTGTCTTTTATTAGCTGTTGTTATTTATTGTTTTTTTATTATCTTTATCCTTCGCGTCTTTTTCTTCCGTGTTAGCTTACCGGGCTGTATTGTGCGTGGTGTCGGGTTTTGATTTTGTTTTACTTAGAGTACTTTGAATGTTGTTTTGCTGCCGGAGAGTTTTGTTTTTGTTTCGCTTTGTGATGGTTTTTGGCGTTGCTGTCAATGTCACTGTTTCGTTTTGTACTTTGCGTAGATTTTTGTTTTTGTGTTTGTTTTCCGTAGCGGGCAGTGTTCATTCCGACAAATGTAGAAAAAAAAATCGATGAATGAGAATGAATGTCTTCAAAATGCAAGAGATTGGATTCGTTTCGATCGTCTCTTCATCAGAAATATAGTGTGTTTGCGTATTTGTATTATGTATTTGAGATATTTCCGATGAATATATCGCCGATTTGTGCAAAAAAAAAAAATCTCTAGTACTTGGAAAAGGTTAATTTTTATTCACACCCATTTTCTTCATTAGTGTTCCGTCGTGCCTTTACGTGTTATGTTCTGTATTTGTTTTATTTAGTTTTGTTTTGTTTTTTGTTTTGTCACTAGTTTGGAAGTCAGTGTGTTGTCCTGTTTTCCGTGAAGTGATAAAAAAATGGCCATTATGGAATCTTTCCCCGAGCGCGCAGCGGGTTTTAGGCGGAGCACAAAATCTGTTCTTCCCATAAATTAGTGAGGTGTTTGTTCAATCTTACACACGCCCTGGTAAGGATGATTAATGACCGACTGTTATTAATGAGCGGTCATTAGCTAATGAGGGGAAGGGGGAGGGGGTGTTCTTTTCATTATTCATGGTTGTTTGTTTGGTTTTGGCTTTTTTGTTGTGTTTTTTGTTTTGTTTTGTTTGTCTGGGAAGGTCCGGTGGGGAAGCCTATGGGATAAAGAGGCTTATTGGTGATCGTATTCTTGTGTGTGTATGGGAGTCTGTCTGCGCGGTCGTGCTCACGTACATTCACAGACACACACACATGTACACAGATATGTATGGGCGGGCGCGCGCACTCACTTGCTTACCCATTCACTCATTTACTTTCACTCTGTCATTCACTCACTCACTCATTCTCTCATTCACTCAGTCACTCATTCTCTCATTCACTCAGTCACTCATTCTCTCATTCACTCAGTCACTCATTCTCTCATTCACTCAGTCACTCATTCTCTCATTCACTCAGTCACTCCTTCACTCCTTCCCTCCTTCCCTCCTTCCCTCCTTCCCTCCTTCCCTCCCTCCCTCCCTCCCTCCCTCCCTCCCTCCCTCCCCGGCCACACGAGGCGCAAGGACAGCATTGTCGTGAATTATGTTATCGAGCGACCCGCCCCGCATCCCGCGGTGCTGCCCGACGGCCCGAGATATTACAGTAATGACCGTGATGGATGGCCGCTCCTTCTCGGCCGCTCGCGATGGGACTGGCGGCCGCTGTCGGTGGCCGTTATTCCGGTGGCGTTTTTTATTTATTCATTTTTATTCTGGTTTTATTTATTTATTTGTTTGTTTGTTTGTTTATATATTTTTTATTTTATTTTTTAATTTATTATTATTATTTATTTATTTATTATATTTACTATCATTTTTTGTATTATTATTATTATTTATTTTTTATTTGTATTATTATTATTATTACTTTGTGTGTGTGTGTGTGTGGGGGGGGGTTAGGGCTTCGAGTCTCTGTCGCTTTCTTTTTGTTCTGGTTTTATTTTGTCTTGTCTTTTCTGTTTTCTGTTTGTTTTGCTGTTTCCATTATCTGTTTACATTTTTCTCCGTCATTCTCTGTCCTATTTTTTCCCGTCCTTGTGTTATCTCAGTTTTTTTCTGTTTTCTCCACTTCCCTCCATCCCCCTCCACCATTCTCATCTTTCCCTCCTCCATTCCCGTCTCCACCATTCTGCTCCTTCCGTCCTCTACTCCCCCCTCCACAGTTCTCCTCCCTCCTCCCCCCCTCCACCCTTCCCAACCCCCCCCTTCCTCAGTCCCCCCCCTCCACCGTCCTTCAACCCCCTTCTTACCCTCCTTAATCCCCTCCCCTCCATCGTCCCTCCCCCCTCCTCCTCCACCGTCCTTCAACCCCTTCTCTTCCCTCCTTCAACCCCTCCCCATCCCCCTCCACCGTCCCTCCCCCTCCTCCCCTCCACCGTCCTTCAACCCCTTCTCTTCCCTCCTTCAACCCTCCCCCATCCCCCTCCACCGTCCCTCAACCCCTCCTCCCCTCCCCCGCCCTTCACCCCCAACCCCCAACCCCCCAACCAAGTAATACAAGCGTATTTCGGCCGCAGCTTCTCTCGCTCCGCTATCGGCCGCGAGTTTTAATTACCTGTTCACTCGGAGCCATCATTACCTGTGGATTAATTAGATGCTGTTGTTGCCACTGCTGTTTGCTGCTGCTCGTATTGTTGGTTGTTGTTGTTGTTGTTTTAGCTTCTGTTGTTGGTCGGTTCTTGTTGCTGCAGCTTTGGTTGTTGTTGTTGGTGTTGTGTGGGTCTTTCTGTTGCTATCGGGGTTTTGTGTTGTGTGTGGATATTCTCTGTCTGTCTGTCTGTCTGTCTCTCTCTCTCTGTCTCTCTCTCTCTCTCTCTCTGTCTGTCTGTCTGTCTGTCTGTGTCTGTCTGTCTGTCTGTCTGTCTCTGTCTCTGTCTATCTGTCTCTCTTTCTTTCTCTATCCTCTCTTTCTCCATCTCTCTCTCTCTCTCTGTCTATCTCTTTCTCTTTATTTCTCTATCTTCTTTTTCTCTCTCTCTCTCTCTCTGTCACTCACTCACTCACTCAGTCTCTCGTCATCTGTGTCATTATTTTTTTAATTCATTCCATCATTAATCTATCATTTTAATGAATGTTTATATATATATATGTATAATTATTCAAAATATAGGATTAAAAGTCCTTCGGGTTGGTCATGTTAGAATTACCTTCCACCTGCTTTAGTAATATTTCTTTTATTCAGTAACGATTGCAACGGCTCTCGAGGGCGTGAGAAACCACACACCATGTATAGAAGAGTCTTGGAATGTTTGATATATGAATATGATGGTAAACAGAGGAATAAAAACGAAGGTAAAGATTAGGAAGACAAACAGAGCCACTCCGCCAGCCATGCCGGTGCGTGGAGATGCCATGAAACTCTAAGGTGCAAAATGAAAAATTCTTTCGGGTGCTGATATGGCCGCACTCCGTCTTATCTCCGGCGCCCTAAGAGAGAGGGAGGGGTTGGGAGGGGGGTAGGGGTGTCCTAGCGGGGTTGGGAGGGGGGGTTAGTGGGTGTCCTAGGGGTGTTGGGAGGGGGGTGTAATGGTGTCCTAGGGAGGTTGGGAGGGGGGTAGGTAGGTGTCCTAGGGGGGTTGGGAGAGGGGGGTAGTGGTGTCCTAGGGGGGTTGGGAGGGGGGGGGAAGTGGTGTCCTAGGGGGGTTGGGAGTGGGGGTAGTGGTGTCCTAGGGGGGTTGGGAGGGGGGTAGTGGTGTCCTAGGGGTGTTGGGAGGAGGGGTAGTGGTGTCCTAGGGGGCTGGGGGGAGGTAGTGTGGGGGTGAGGGAAGTGGGGTTGGGGGAGTTGGGTGGTAGGGGAGGAGAGGAGGGATGTCGGACGATACGTAATCAAATGTAGATATTTCTCTCTTCCGCCGTTCGAGAAAGGCGTGCAATTGACGAGAGGTGCTGAGAGGGAGAGTGAGGGGGCGGGGGGTGAAGGGGAGCTACAGGGAAGAGAAGGGGGGGGGGTGGGCGAGAAGGGAAAGAGTACAAACTGATGGAGACGAGTGACAGAACTTGAGAGAGAGGGGGGGAGGGAGGGGTGTGTGTTTGAGAGAGAGAGAGAGATAGAGAGAAGGGGAGAGGGAGAAAGTGCAAGTCATGATATAGGTATCCAGGGATTGATTGCGAAAAATGCATATATGCATGGCAAACTTGCACGAATTGATACAGGTCATTTGAACATTTTATTGCCTTACATACTACATCGGCGTAAAGGTAAAGGCGAAATGGTGTTGCAATATATCTTTCTTCCGTACTCCACTGCCCCCTCCTGCTTCCCTCCTCATTTTTTTTATCTCTCTCCTTTCCTCCTCAATTCTCTTCGTATCTTTTGCTCATCTACCTATCCCTCTCCTCCTCCTCCTCCATTCCTTTCTGATCCTCCCTTTATCATCATCATCTTTAATTCCTCTTCACATTTTCGCCTTTTTATTATTCTTCCTTTTCCTTTTCCTCTTCGTTTTTTTCCTCTTCTTATCCATTTCTCCTCCTCGCCTTCCTCTCCTCCTTCTTTTCTTCTTCCTCCGTCTCCTCCTCCTCCACCTCTTCCTCCTTCCTCCCCCTATCCTCCATATATTCCCCCATTCCCTCATTCAATCCGCGATCGTTGTAAAAGTCAACATATTAATAATGATGAAGATAATATGATGATGATCGCAATAACAATGATTGTATTAATGATATTGGTAATGATGATAATGATAATGTTGCTAATTGTAATGCTAACAATAACGGCAATAACAACGATAAATAACAATATTAGCAGCCGCAATAACAGTAATTCCTCACGCCCGCAAATTGTCCGAAATGGAATTGTCACTCCGTCCAATCTGCGGGCGGGATCCCTAGCCAATCGCCTCTGCCAATCAGTAATTCATTAAGGTCGATTTTGCTCTAGATTACGGCGCTGGAATGACCCCTCTGTGCGTCCGTCGACCGAGCGCTCTCATCTGTTGCGCTGGCTTGGTGGCGAGAGCGACGAGGTCTCATTTCATTAGGATTTTACTCAGCTTAATGAATGAGTGAGTGAGTGGATGGGTGGATGAATGAAGGAAGGGATGGCGGTCGAGATTGCTCTCCTCCTCTTGCGATGCCTTGTGTGCCGTTAGCTCTTTTGTTCTCTCGTTTTCGCTCTTCCTCCTCCTCTTCATCTGCATCTCGTCTTCCTATTCCTCTGCTTTTCCATTCCCTCCTCTTCCTCTGCTTTTCCACTCCCTCCTCTTCCTCTGCTTTTCCATTCCCTCCTCTTCCTCTTGAATCTTTATCCCCTGTCACTCCCACTCTTTCACTCTTTCATTTCTCATTCCCCTTCATTTCACCTCTCCTCTCGTCTCCTCTCTTCCCCTTTCCTTCCCCCTCGTCTCCTTGTCCCTTTTCCTTCCCTCTCGTCTCTTTCTTCTTCACTCCCCTCTCGTCTTTATCTCTCCCCCTCTCTCCCCACTCCTCGCCTCACTTCTAGCTTTCATCTCCTCACCTTCTCCCCCATCCCTCTCCTTCCCTCCTCCTCCTCCTCCTTCTCCTCCTCCCCCCTCTCCTCCTCTCCCTCTCCTCCTCCTCCTCCTGCACCCTCCTTCTCGTACCCCCCCCCCGCCTCCTCCACCTCCTTCCTCCCCCCTCCCCCCTAGTCTCTTGGTGAAATTAGACTTAGTTCTTATTAGAGGATTTAAATCACTGAGCAATTGGAGGGGCATCGCTACCCGCAAGAATTATTTAATAGCGCGCACCTTTGCCGGTTCTGCCACGCTGGGGCTGCTTGATTTAGGGGGGAGGGGGAGGGGAAGGGAGGGGAGGAGAGGCTCTGGGATGAGGTTGAGGTAGAGGGGAGAGGGGAGGGAGGGATTGGGAGAGGGGAGGGAGGGATTGGGAGAGGGGAGGGGAAGGGGATTGGGAGAGGACAGGGAGGGATTGTGAGAGGAGAGGGAGGGATTGGGAGAGGAGAGGGAGGGATTGGGGGAAGGGGAAGGAGGGATGGGAGAGGGGAAGGGAGGGATTGGGAGGAGAGGAAGGGAGGGGATTGGGGAGAGGAGAGGGAGGGATTGGGAGAGGAGGGAGGAGGGCTGGAGAGGGGGAAGGAGGGATGGGAAGAGGGAAGGGAAGGGGTTGTGGGGAGAGGAAGTGAGGGATGGGAGAGGGGAAAGGGGGAGTTGGTAGAGTAGGATTAGAATGGTAGGGGGATAGGACGGCGAGGGAGAGGATTGGATAATGTGGAGGAGGGGTAGGGGTTGGAGGGGGGAAGGGGAGCGGCTGGATAAAAGGGTTACTCTCTGGATCCAAGAAATTCGTTATCCTGTCCAGTGTCTCTTGATAAATCGGCGTTGTTTAAAAGTGTTTCGGTTGCGCTTAGTCGCTGAGATACGGCCGGGTTCATGGCCCTCCCGGCGAGTCTCTTTCTCTCTCTCTCTCTTTCTATTTCTCTTTCTCTCCTCTCTCTGCTCTCTCTCTCTAATAGCGTTCACCCTTTCTCTCTCATATTCTTTTTCTTATCGCTCTCTTGCCCTCCCTCTTTCTCCATCCCATCTCTCTCTCTCTTTCTTCCTCCCCTCCCTCTCTCTCTCTTTCTTCCTCCCCTCCCTCTCTCTCTTTCTTCCTCCCCTCTCTCTCTCTTTCTTCTTCCCCTCTCTCTCTCTCTTTCTTCCTTCCCTCCCTCTCTCTCTCTCTTTCTTCCTCCCCTCTCTCTCTCTCTCTCTCTTTCTTCCTCCTCTCACCCTCTCTCTCTCTCCCTTCTCTCTCCCTTCTCTCTCTCTCTCTATCTCTCTCACTCACTCACTCACTCTCACTCTCTCTCTCTGTCTTGCTCGCCCCGTGTGTGTGTAGGAATTAATCTGCGTTCGCCGGACATAAATAAAAACCTATCTGCGAAATCTGACGGCGCAGAGATTGTGGAGTCAGGAGATTGAATTTTGAACCATTTTCCCCTCCCCCCGTCTCTCTCTCGCTCCCTCTCCCTCTCCTCTCTCTCTCTCTCGCATATTCCCTCTCCCTTTCTTTATCTCTGTCTCTCCCTTTCTTTGTCTCTCGCTCCTCCCCCCCTCTCTCTATCTCTCTATTCTCTCTATTCTCTCCCCTCTCCCTTTCTTTCTTTTTCTTTCTTTCATTCACCGTCCTGTTCTTGTCTCATCCTCCTATCTCCCTTTTCCCTTTTGATTGTTTTCCTCTTCTTCCTCCTTTACTGTTCTTTTCCTCTTACATTTTTGCATCGTATCTGTCTGAATATGCATGTGCAAAAGTTCCACCGTTCGTCATAACTGATTTGTTTTAAAAATGTGTTCACGTTAAACGACTGTCACAAAGACATTGTATGGGAAGAAAGATCTAAAAAAAAAAGAGCTGCAATAACAACAACAAAAAGCAAGGACCTGGTGATGGCAATATCGCGCGCAGCCATCGAGGCAATAATTACAACATATTCAACCTCCTATGATCTATGAGGATGACCGAAGCGGCTCTCTCTCTCTCTCTCTCTCTCTCTCTCTCTCTCTCTCTCTCTCTCTCTCTCTCTCTCTCTCTCTCTCTCTCTCTCTCTCTCTCTCTCTCTCTCTCTCTCTCTCTCTCTCTCTCTCTCTCTCTCTCTCTCTCTCTCTCTCTCTCTCTCTCTCTCTCTCTCTCTCTCTCTCTCTCTCTCTCTCTCTCATTTCTCACTTAGGCGAGGTCGGCTTCCCTCCTCTTCCTTCCTTTCCTCCCCCTCCTCCTCTCCTCCTCTTCCTCCCCCCTCCCCTCCTCCTCCTCCTCGCCCTCCCCTACACCCCTTCCTCCCCGCCCACGCCAAGCCGCCCCGGGAGATGAAGGATGCTTCGAGTGACGCCCAAATGGCATCTGACTTGTATTGTTTTGTTCCAGTACACTTGTACCCGACTCCCAGATATATTGGCTCGTTAATAGTTGCTTGAAGATGGAGGGAGGGTGGGGAGGAGGGTTGGTAAATGGGTGGGGAAGAGGGTGGAGGGGTGGGGGGTTGGGTGGAGGTAGGGGTGATGGGGGGAGGGAACGAAGGTGGTGATGAGGGAGAGGAGGAGTAAGAGAGTTGGGGAGGCTTGGATGGAGGGAGGGAAGGTGGGAGAGTGGAGAGAGGAAAAGAGAGAAAAAAAATGAAAGGAAGGAAGAAGTTCGGACATGCATCTTATTAAAGGGGAAAATGGAACCCGTAAATGCAAAAATGCAGGTCATTTACGCATCGCGTGTATGGCACTGTCTTGGCCGGCATGGCGTCTGGCGCAAGGAAGGCGTCGCCCGGGTCGAGACGCCAAGGGTCGAGAGTCCCGAAGCGTCGCAATTCCGCCGTTAGCGCTCGTCGCCGATCTTCGTCTTTATCTTCTTCTTCGTCTTCGTTTTCTTATTATTATTATCGTTGTTGTTATTGTTTATCGTAGTCCTCTTCTTCTAATTCTTCTTCGTCTTCTTCTTCTTCTTCTTCTTCTTCTTCTTCTTCTTCTTCTTCTTCTTCTTCTTTGTCTTCTTCTTCTTCTTCTTCTTCTTCTTCTTCTTCTTCTTCTTCTTCTTCTTCTTCTTCTTCTTCTTCTTCTTCTTCTTCTTCTTCTTTTTCTTTTTTTTTCTTCTTCTTCTTCTTCTTCTTCTTCTTCTTCTTCCTCTTCCTCTTCCTCTTCTTCTTCTTCTTCTTCTTCTTCTTCTTCTTCTTCTTCTTCTTCTTCTTCTTCTTCCTCTTCTTAGTTGGGGGAGGGTAAGGGAAAGAGTTGAAGGAAGGGAGGAGAGCAGAAGGGGATTGGAGGTTGCCAGATGGAAGAACAGAAGGACGGAATAGGTGGATAGAAGAGAGAAGAGAAGAAGGGAGGTGGAGGGAGGCTACTGGTTGGGAAGAGGGGAAAGAGGGCGAAGGGAGGTTACGAGATGAGGGGTAAGGGGAGTGGGGGAGGTCTTTGCTGGGAGGGAAGGGAAGGGAAGTGGAGGGAGGAGAGTGGAGGGAAGTCGCCGGATGAGAGATATAACGGATGGGAAGGGGGGGGGCGATTGCTGGTTCCAAGAGGAGGGGGAAGGCGGGGAGAGGGGAGAGAATGGGGCAGCGGGGGCGGCATATCGCATCTCCTATTGTCTTATAAGGAAAACTTCCCCCTCCCTTGTCCCGCCCTCAGCCAAAACTTCTGTCGCGGGGAGATTAGACTGTCGTGTGTGTGTGTGTGTGTCGGTCTGTATTTCACGTCTTCTGCTGTTCTGTGCCTCGGCCTCTCGTGTGCGGCGGTTTGCTTTGTAATCGTGTTTTTAAGGGAGTGGGGAGGGGGAGGGGAATGAGGAGGGAAGGGGGAGTGAGGAGGGGAGGGGACGGGGCTGGGTGGGAGGGGGAAGGGAAGGGGGGAGGGGTAAGGGAGGGGGTTAGGGAAGGTAAGGGCGAGAAGAGAAGGAAGGGGAGGGAAGGAGAGAGAAGGAGGAGGGGAGGGGAGGGGAGAGTAGAAGGATGCGGGAGAGGTAGAGCATTTTATTGTTGGCTCGTTGATGGTTTACTTTGCTTGGCTTTTTTTTAGTGCACTGCACTGTACTGCGGTGCATGATATCGATGCTGTGGTTTGTTTGTTCGCTTCTCCTCCTCCTAGTCGTGTGATGCAATATTTACGACGACGACGACGACGATGATGATGATTTTGAATAAACAAGTTTGCAACGAACACCAGTATTAACAACACGAAACCCCTAATACCAACATACACACATACAACAAAAACAACAACAACAACAAATAAACCTTCCCGCCCCCTTACAACGGAACCCCCTTAACTTGACCCTCTTTTCCCTCCCCTGCAGAGCGGCCGCGCTACCGGACGGCGTACGCGTGCGAGGGCTCCACCCTCAACATGGAGTGCGACCCGGGTCACGTGATCAACCTCATCCGGGCCAACTACGGCCGCTTCAGCATCACCATCTGCAACGAGCATGGCAACACCGAGTGGTCCGTCAACTGCATGAGTCCCAGGTCGCACCGCGTCCTGCACGACAAGTAAGTTGATGGCTTCTTTCGTTTTTGGATTATTATTCGTATTTTTATTTTTGTTTTCTTTATTTTTTTCTTGTTCCTCTTCTTCCGCGAACTGCGCGACAGGTAAGTTGATGGCTTCTTTCGTTTTTTTTCTTGTTCTTATTTTTGTTTTTATGTTTTGTTTTTTCTTGTTCCTTTTCTTTCGTCGTCGTCTTCTCTTTTTCTTCCTCCTCCTCTTCTTTTTCTTTTTCCCCTTCTTTCTTCTTCATTTTCTTCCTCTTGTTCATTTTTCTTTTTCTTCTTCCTCTTCTTTATTATTAATGTTATTCCTCTTCTTCTCCTTCTTTAGCTTGTTTTGCTCTCGTGGAAATGCTGTTTTCCTTTCTTATTGTTCTTTTTCTTTAGTTCATTTTCTTCATCGGGTATTTTGTGTCCTTTCTCCTTTTTTAGACATAATTGTTGTTCTTCATTTTCTTTCTCCTCTTCTTCCACCTCATCATCATCTTTTTCTTCTTCATCTTCTTCGTCTTCTTTTTTTCCGTGAATGTGTCCACGCGAGCGCCCGCACACGCACTTATATTTGCAGATACTCGTCGCGCACACAGTCTTCTCAAGCAAATATGTGCATACACTCGTACAGACACACAGGTAAATATGCTTACCTGTGCACGGGACGCACGTCAAGAAGGCGGTCGTGTGTGTGTGTGTGCGTGTGTGTGTGTGTGTTTGTTTGTTTCATACTCCCTCACCCCTTCTTTCTTCCTCTTCCCAGTCCCTCCTCTCCTCCCTTCCTTCCTACTTCTCCTCCGTCCTTCTTTCCCCCTTCCCTCCCTCACCCTCCTCCCCTACCTCTTACCCCTCGCCTTCCCCTCCCTCCTCCCCTTCCCCCTCGCTCTTCCCCCTCCCTCCCTTCTCCCATTTCCCTCTTCCCCCTCCCTCCCTCCTCCCCTTCCCTTCCCTCCTCCCCTCCTTCCCCTCCCTCCTCCCCTCCCTCCCTCCTTCCCTACCCTTCCCCTCCTCCCTCCTCCTCCCCTTCCCCCGGAGGCGCTTATCAGGCCCCGGCGTCTCTCCCCAGGTGCCAGCAGTCACCTGGCAGTGCCCCTCCGCCGTCATAATCCTGTGATACATTGCCATACCCCCGGACGAGCCCTTGGGGGGAGGGGGGAGGGGGATGTGGGTGATTTACGCTTGGTATCGCTGTAAATTATTTCTCCTTTGGCGGCAGCGAGTGAGGGAGGGAGGAGGGGGATGGGGGATGGGGATGGGGTTGGGGAAGGGAGGGAGGGAGGGAGGGGGAGGTGGGAGATAGGAGGAGGGGGAGGGAGAGTGGGGAGTTAATGGGATGGGGAGTAGGGAGAGGATAGGGCGTGAAGGGGGTAGGAGAGGGGTGTGGGGGTAGAAGAGAGGAAAATTGGGTGGGGGGTTAATAGGAAAGCGAGAGGGGGGGATTGGGGATGGGTAGGGGAGGAGGAAGAAGGATAGGGAAGGGGAACTGGGATAGGTAAGGAGGGGTAGAGGTAAGAGGGGAGGGGGTTGTTTGGGGTCACTGCCTTCACTATCTTTCACTCTTACTCCTACGCTCGCTCCCTTGCTGTTCCTTGTAAGGACTTTGATAGGCTTACTGTCTTCTCTTCTTTTTTCTCATTTCCTTTATGAGTTTTCCCCCTTCTCTCTCTGTCTCTGTCTCTTTCTCTCTCTCTCTCTCTCTCTCTCTCTCTCTCTCTCTCTCTCTCTCTCTCTCTCTCTCTCTCTCTCTCTCTCTCCCTCCCTCTATTTCCATAACCTCCATTCCTTCATCTCTCTCCCTCTGCCTTCCCCTCCCTCCCCCCCTACCCCTTCTCCCGCTCCATACCGTTCATTTTGTTAGCTTTTCATTATCGTGTCTAAGAGTCTCTGAAGAGGAGAGGGGTGTACACGGATCAAAAGTCCCTCCCCCCCCTTCTCCCCTTCATTCCCTCCCCCCTCTCCCGGGAATGAGAAAAGGGGGGAGGGGGCTTTTTGAGCCTTAAGCCGAAGAACCATAGAGATTGTTTCCCCGTGATTTCCCAATTTCCCATTCCCCCCCCTCCCCCCATCCCCCACCCTTCCTCCCAGTATGGAATGAGCCTGTTGATTATGGTCGTTGAAATTGGAGGCGGGCGGTGTGGGTTTCCGTCGCCGATGAGAGACCTCCCCATGTATATATATATATATATATATATATATATATATATATATATATATATATATATATATATTTGAGTGTGGGGTGGGGGGAAGGAGGGAGGAGGGTGTGTTGGGGGGTGGGGGAGTGAGGGAGTGTGTGTGTGGGGGAGGAAGGGTGTCTGTGTGTGTGTTTTAAGGTTGGCTGTTAAGCATAGTTATAGGTTGGTGGGACATGAGAGAGGGAAAATTGTGCTTGTGTCTTTGACTTTTCTTTTTTTTCACTCATTTTTGTTGCCTCCCTTTTCGGTTCCCTCCCTCTCTCTCTTCCATTTTTCCTCTCACCTCCCTCTCCTTCTCCCCCTCCCTCTCCCCCTCCCCCCCCCCATCTCAAGGCCCCCAAATGAAGGATTAAAATCTCTTATCAAATTGAGGGAAATTCCCCCTTTAGCTTTCTCCAACGTAAAAAAAAAGAAAAAAAAAAAGAAACAAGATGACCACTGTATGAGATTTTTCTCTCTGTGGACGCGTGTCATACGACTGAAAATTGAAAAAAAAAGAGTGAGAGAGAGATAGGAAAAAATGCCTGGAGGGTTATTTAATTACTGTAGCCGCCTGGGGCATTTGGGACGATTATTGGTAAGATCAAAGGCGAGGTAAGGGGTAGGGGAGGGAAGGGGGGGGGGCGGCTAGGGTGAGGGCATAGAGGGGAGGGTAGAGTGAGGGAGGAGAGGGGAGGGGAGGGTAAGGCAAAGATAGGTAGGGTAGTGTAGTGTAGGGTAAGACAGGGAGGGGAATAGGAGGGGAGGGGAGAGGATAGGGTAGCGTAAGGTAATGTAATGTAAGGTAAGGTAAAATGAGGCGAGGTAGGGGAGGGGAAAGGAGAGGGTAGGATGGGGTAGGTAGGGGCAAGGCCACTTCGGAGGTCCGCTGTCTAACACGGGTTTTGTTGGTGGACAATTTTATTAGCCAGGGAGGGAGGCATAGGGTTGCAGTGTCCGGTCTTCCAGTCTCTCCTTTTCGTTATTTTTTTCCCTTCATACTCTCTCTCTCTCTCTCTCTCTCTCTCTCTCTCTCTCTCTCTCTCTCTCTCTCTCTCTCTCTCTCTCTCTCTCTCTCTCTCTCTCTCTCTCTCTCTCTCTCTCTCTCTCTCTCTCTCCCCTCTCTCTCTCTCTCTCTCTCTCTCTCTCTCTCTCTCTCTCTCTCTCTCTCTCTCTCTCTCTCTCTCTCTCTCTCTCTCTCACACTGTCTTTCCTTCTTTCCTAGTCCTCTCCGAATCTCCTGCCATCCCCATCCTCATCCTCATGGGGGAGTCACAGGAAGCGACCTCACACAGCCAAGCGGATATGTCCATGTTTCCACTACTTCTTTTATTTACTTATTCACTCCCCCCTTCTCATTTCCTATGTCCCATATCCTATTTCCCCTTCCTCCCTTTTTCCCCCATTCTTTTTTCTTCTTTTATTCCTCTCTGTCACTCCCACTTCCCCTTTCTTCCTTCTTCTTCTTCTTCTTCTTCTTCTTCTTCTTCTTCTGTTTCTTCCTCCTCTTCCTCCTCCTCCCTTTTTACACATTTACAGCTGAGATAAAATGCGTGCAAGGTCCCGTGGCTGCATTGCTCATCAAGTGAAAACAGATAAACAGCAGATCCTACAGGACCTGCTACAAGGTTTCTTAATGTGTCGCCACTCTTATCCCCCCCCCCTCCCCCCCTCTCTATCTTTATCTCTATCTGTCTATCTCTGTCTCTCTGTCTCTCTCTCTCTTTCTTTCTCTCTCGCTCTTGCGTTCTCTTGGTCCCTCTCTCTCTCTTTCTCACTCTCTCTCTCTCTTTCTCTCTCTCTCTCTCTCTCTCTCTCCCTCTCTCTCTCTCTCTCTCTCTCTCTCCTTCTCTCTCTTTCTCTCTCATTCTCTCTCTCTCATTCTCTCTCTCTCATTCTCTCTCTCTCTCTCTCTCTCTCTCTCTCTCTCTCTCTCTCTCTCTCTCTCTCTCTCTCTCTCTCTCTCTCTCTCTCTCTCTCTCTCTCCATATATATATATGTGTATGTGTCTATATGTATGTATGGGTGTTTGCGTATGTACACATGTTGATATATAGGGATACATGTATATTTTTCTTCTCCCTTGCTGGGTGATTCTTTGATTCGCGGAGACAAATCCCGGAGATTACGCGGATTTTCTCTCCTCCGGGATTGATTCAAGGCGCCACTGAGCTGGGATTTCCCGCTGCCACAGGGGATAAAGACGTCAGTCACGTGATCAAAGCCGAACCGCCAGACACCGCGATAAAAATCTCTTGTTTTGTCTTGGGGAGAAAACGATGAGTCACGGGTCTGGTTGCGCGTTGTCTGTGGGCCTTGTTTGGGGTGGGCGGGGGTTTGGGCGGGGGAGGGGGGGTTGCGTACGTGTCTGTGTTTGTGTTTGTGTGTGACGGGGTTGTTTGTGTGTGTGTGTGATTGCGTGTGTGTATGTGTGTTTGTGTGATTGCGTGTGTGTATGTGTGTGTTTTTGTGTATGTGTGTGTGTGGGGGGGGGGGGTGTAAACGCATCCTCCTCCTTCTTGTTAATTTTTAATAAGTAAACACGTTGCTCCGAAACTTTTCCTTCCCTTAAGTACCACTCAAACACCCTTTTCGGGATAGCTCTTTCCCTAACCCCTTCCACTCTCCGTCCTCCTCCTCTCTCGCTTCCTCTCCCTCTCCCTTTCTTACTCCCTTCTCCGTCTCTCCAGTCACCCACACTCAATTTTCTTGCTCCCTATATCTTTCCCCCTTCTTCTTCTCTTTTTCTTCCCGTTCTCATGCTTCATCTCATACTTCGGTCGGCAAAGTCCAGCAGACGATCCGAGGAGGAAGAGGAGATGAAGAGTGGAAGAGGAGGAGTAGGAAAGGAAAAATGGGAGAGGAGATGGAAGAGAAAGAGAGAGAAAAACAGTGACAGATTATAACTTTTTTCATTTAAAAAAAGAGTTGATTTTTCTGTATTGTTACAAAAAGAAAAGACAAAAAAAGGCTTTTAAGGAATAATTACCGCCCTCCTGTTACACATCATTTTTGTCTATTTGCATAATGCTTATTAAATATGCAAGACTGTATTTTGCCCATCCGTGTGAATATGTTTGTGCATGCTGTGGGTATGTCCTTCACGTTAGTGTTTTATTATTTTTTATTATTTTTTCTTTACTTTTCTCTCTCTTCCAAGGCTTTATTCTATGTGTGATTTTATTTCCTTCTGCTTCCACCTAAACAGATGATAATGATTAAAAAAAAGACAAGGCAAGTGAGTTTTGTGAACGGACGTTCCATTATTTATTTTCTGGTCTAATTTCGTTGTTAATATATTTTGATAACTTCTGTTTTAGTTATGGTCATTATTATGTTGAAAAGAGCTTATTGGTAGTCCCATTGAAAAATACATTTCAACAGTTGATGTATAAATTAGATTTTTTATAGATTTTCTAAAATCTTATCACATTCGCAATTCTAATTAATAAGTATAAGGGACATTTATTAAAATCCAAGAATTCAGGAGACTGCCCGGGTGAGGGTAGGGGAGCGGGTGAGGGGCGAGGGAGGAGGGGGGGGGGGTAGTAAGTCCCAGAGGTAGGGGTGATGAGGGGGGAGGGGTGATAGGAAGGGCAT
The DNA here is from genome assembly GCF_042767895.1 of Penaeus vannamei. Classification (NCBI taxonomy): domain Eukaryota; kingdom Metazoa; phylum Arthropoda; class Malacostraca; order Decapoda; family Penaeidae; genus Penaeus; species Penaeus vannamei. The sequence continues at coordinate 13,692,664 of NC_091590.1, read as the reverse complement.
TGAGACCCATTATGTTTATATCTGTTGTAGCGACCGAGACCAGTCCTGTGTCGAGTGTATATGGGACCTTTTCGTCTTTTTATCATCCGGGTATCTTTGTTTTCATATTTTTTTCCCCTCGGTGGTAGACACGGACCTCGACGTTGATTGGCCATTAAAGAATAAGGTAGTGTCTTTTAGACTCGATTGGGGCGTTAAGGTTAAAGAGGGGGAGAGGGGAGGGAGGGACGGAAGAAGGGAGTGGGGGAGAGGGGGACACAGACAGGCACAGACAGAAAGACAGACAGATAGATAGGGTGGTGATGAGAAAGGTGTGTTTTTTCAGGTCATTTTTGTTTTGTTCTGTTTGTTTTATTGCTGTTGTTGCTATTGTTGGTAGTGATGCTGATAGTATTATTTTTATTGCAATTGCTAATGCAACTACTATTACTCCTCCTTCTCTTCCTCCTCCTCCTCTTCCTCTTTCTCCTCCTCCTCTTCCTTCTCCTCCTCCTCCTCCTCCTCCTCCTCTTCCTCCTCCTCCTCCTTTTGGCTAGCATGCAGGAATGTCCAGATAGAATGAATGGCCTGTTTTATGGGGATTCCTGCAAGTCCGGAGAGAGCGTCGGGCACTACGGAACATAAGGGAAGGAGAGGGGAAGCAGTGGGAAAGGGGAGGGGAAGGAGAGAGGAAGGAGAGGGGAAGGAGAGAGGAAGGGAATGGGTAGGGGAGGAAGAGGGCAAAGGAGCGAGATAGAGGGGAAGGAGAGGGGGTGAGTTAAGGGGTGGAAGGGAAGGAGGGGGAGGGGGAGGGGAGGGGAGGGGGTTAGTAGAGTAGAACCAAGGAGCGGTTCGTAGCACATGTCGTAAAGTGGGTAAATAAGTGTATTGCGTCCTAGTTAGAGAGGGAGGGGAAGAAAGGGGGTAGGGGAGGTGGAGGAGTAGAAGGGGGAGGGGAGGTGGAGGGGTAGAAGGAGGAGGGGAAGTGGAGGAGCAGAAAAGAAGATAGGGAAGAGGAGGGACAGAAAAGAGGACGGGGAAGGGGAAAAGGGGTAAGAGAGAGGAAGGAGAGGATGAAAGAGGGAAGAGATGAAGAGAGGGAGACAGAAAGGAAGGGGGAGAAGAGAAGAGAGTAGAAAAAGGGATGAATGGGAGTAGAAAGAGGGAGAGTGGGCGGAGGAGGAGGATAATTAATGAAATAGAAAAAAAGTCATGAAAGAAGAGAAGGAGGAAGGAAAAAGCGAAGAAGGGGAGGGGTAGGAGGGGGGGGGGTACCGGGGCCGTAATCCAGAGTGCAGCTGCGGTGGTTATTTATGGAGATTTTGTATGGAATAAATTTTCTCGCGCTTATTAAAACGTCTTGGGTCCCGTGTCCCTGCTTCCTTGAGGGCGGATCTGCGGGGGGGGGGGCAGGGGGAGGGAGGGAGGGGGGGGGAGGGCCAGAAGAAGTAGAGAAAATTGTGGTGGGGACGGTGGTGTTGGAGGAGGAGGAGGAGGAGGGAGGGAGGGAGGGAGGAGGATGGAAGTGGTGGTGGTGGAGGAGGAAGAGGAGGAGGAGGAGGGAGGAGTGGAGGAGGAGGAGGGAGGGAGGGAGGGAGGGAGGGAGGGAGGGAGGGAGATGGAGATGAAGGTGGAGGGAGGAGGGAGCAGCAGCATCAGGAGGAAAAGAGGAGGAAGAGGGAAAAATAGCGATTAAGATGGAGTAGGGAAGGAGAAAGGAGGGAGGAAGGAAGGAAATGGGCAAGAGTTGGGGAAAGGTTGAATAGGGAAGGAGAAGAAGGAGAAAAAGAAGGGAGAAGAACAAATGAAGGATGGAGAGTAAGGGAGCAGCGCGGAAGAATGGAAAGAGGGACAAGGGAACGGAGGGAGGGGGGAGGGAAGGGAGAGAAGGATGGAGGGAGGGTGTTAGGGAGGGAGGGAGGGATTCAGGAAACAGTTTATTCATACGTCGGGCAATTTATGATGCTCTGTTTCCTGAAATCCTCAAGAACGCGTAGAGGAACTTTGCGATTTACTCACTTGATAAGTACAGGGCAGGGCTTAGAGGGAAGGGGGGGAGGGAAGGAGAGGGGAGGGGAGAAAGGGAGGAGAAAAGAGACAGACAGATACAGAGACATAAAGGGAAACAGAAAGAGAGTAAACAAACAAACAAGGAAGCGGTAGAGAAGGAAGAAAGAGGGAGAGGGGGAGAAAGAGCGGAAAAGAGACAGACAGACAGATACAGAGACATAGAGGGAAACAGAAAGATCAGACAAGTAAACAAGAAAGCGATAGAGAAGGAAGAAAGAGAGAGAGAGAGGGAGAGTAAGAGCGGTCAAGCAAACGAGAAAGAAAGAAACAGCGAAAGAGCCAAAAAGATAAATAACTTTGCATCTGCTCTCTCCATAGTAGAACAATATTCGGTGCCATGCTGAATACATAAACAGTTGTGATATGTGGCCCTTGCCAAAGGTGGCTCTGGTTTCGCCACAGAATTCTTGTATATTATTTCTTTTTTTTTCGGTAGCAGAAGATTGGTTGGTCGGGAGTCGTCTGGTTGGAGGTCGGGGCTGGAGGCTGGTCGGGCGCTTGGCGATGTGCTTTTGTTTCGGGGTTCTCGGCGCGCTCGCGGGCGGACGAATCGTCGGGCGGGTGGCGGCGCTTCGCTTTTGTTTCGGGGGCGGTCGGGGGTTTATTTCTTGGAGGCTTGTGTCTATTTTTTGTTTGTTTGTTAGTCTTTCGTGTTGGTTTTCTTGGAATGGTTATGCGAATTTTAGTTCGTCTTTTTTTTATTATTCCTCGATATGTTTTGTTTGTTTGTTTTGCTGCTTAACACGTTTTATCCTTTTCTCTCATTCTTTGAACTGAAGTCTTTCCCTCTGTTTTTTATAACCTTCATTTACCATTTACTCTCCTTTAGCATATACTGCTTCTTTTTGTATTTTCTTCTTCAGCATTATCAGTAGTATATTCTTTTTCTTCTTGTCTTCTTAATTTCTTTTTCCTTTCTTAACTACTTATCATCCCCCCCCTCTCTCTCTCTCT
>NC_091590.1:13679661-13684661 GCF_042767895.1 Penaeus vannamei | reverse complement strand
TATGTATATATATATATATAGAGAGAGAGAGAGAGAGAGAGAGAGAGAGAGAGAGAGAGAGAGAGAGAGAGAGAGAGAGAGAGAGAGAGAGGGAGAGGGAGAGGGAGGGAGGGAGGGAGGGAGGGAGGGAGGGAGTGATGTAATATATATATATAGTATTCATTACCTACATTTAATGCCTTGATGTTTATCATTTTTGCCTGAAAACTTGCAGCGCTGTTTTAAGTCCAAGATTTTTTTTCTCTTTTTTTTAACCTAGGCCGTGCGTGCAAGTATTTATTTATGAGTTGCTGTTTCTGTGAAGTCATTTTCCTCTTTGATATTTTTCCTTGATCTCTCTGCCTCTCCCCTATTCCATTTCTCTCTTCTTCTCTCCTGTCCTCCTCTTCCCCTTTCCAACTCGGTCTCCCCTTCTTTCCCTGTTTCTCCCTCCCTTTTCCCGTCTAGCACAAACTCTCTCTCTCTCTCTCTCTCTCTCTCTCTGTCTCTCTCTCTCTCTCTCTCTCTCTCTCTCTCTCTCTCTCTCTCTCTCTCTCTCTCTCTCTGTGTCCCCTCCGTCCCCCTCTCTCTCTCGTTCTTCTCCTGTCTTCTTGCTTCTCTCTTCCATCCTCCCTCTCCTCCTTCCTCACCCTCTCTCTCTCCACCTGTTTCACCTCTCTCCCATCTCATTCCCCCTTCTTCCCTCCTCCTCCCATCCCCCCACCCCACACCCGTCAACCCCCCTATCCCACACCCATCCCCCACCCCTATCCCACACCCATCCCCCTCCCCTCCCCCCCCACTTGACGCGAGGAATCCCGAGGTAGTTCGGAGCGTGTCGTGTGCACAGGTAACAACCACTGCTCTCCGGTTACTTGTTTCGGCTTTTGGCATGATTTCCCGCGGCTGAGCATTGTTCTGTTGTTGTTGTTTTTTTTTTTTTTTTTCATTTTCTAGTTCTTTTGGGTTTAGGATTTCCGTTTTTTTTTTTCGGGATTGGGATAAATGGATGTTCGTTCTCTGTGTCTGTATCGGTCTCTTTCTCTTTCTCTCTCTTTCTCTCTCTCTCTCTCTCTCTCTCTCTCTCTCTCTCTCTCTCTCTCTCTCTCTCTCTCTCTCTCTCTCTCTCTCTCTCTCTCTCTCTCTCTCTCTCTCTCTCTCTCTCTCTCTCTCTCTCTCTCTCTCTCTCTCTCTCTCTCTCTCTCTCTCTCTCTCTCTCTCTCTCTCTCTCTCTCTCTCTCTCTCTCTCTCTCTCTCTCTCTCTCTCTCTCTCTCTCTCTCTCTCTCTCTCTCTCTCTCTCTCTCTCTCTCTCTCTCTCTCTCTCTCTCTCTCTCTCTCTCTCTCTCTCTCTCTCTTTTGTCATTACGTCTGAATTATTGTATCATGTATTATATCACGTTTTCTCTTCTCCCCAATTTCTTTTTCCAAAATAACAACCTCGATAAATCACTAAAGAAAAAGAAAGAAAAAAGACCTACTCATTTTTTAAAAATCAAATAACAGCAAAAGTCGTAAAGTAAGTTCTTGATTTCTCGTTAATAACACGAGGACAAGAAGCTTCCAGAAGGACAGCACTCGAGACAAAATACCTCGGCTCCTGAACCGGATTCCCTACACCCGGTGCATACGGTACCTGTACCCGGCGTCTGCTCGATATACGTACACGGTGCATAGGGCACGTGTATAGGGTACGTACACACGGTGCTTCTACGGCATGAATATACGGCACGGGAAAACGAGAGGGGCGTCAGAGGGACATGCAGGGGTCGTTTCAGTGGGTCGTGTCTGGGCGTGTCTGTCTGTGTGTCTCTTTTCCGTCTGTTAGCTTCTCGGCTTATGACGTAATCTATTAATTTCGGAGAGAGGAATGGGGAGTGATGGGGGCGGGGAAGAGAAGGTGAGAAGGAATGAGAGAGAGAGGGAGGAAGGGAGGGAGGGAGAAGGAGAGAGGGAGGGAGAAAGAGAGAACGTAAAGAAAGAAATAGAAATCGAAGTAAAAATTTAAAAAATGGATACGTTGAAAGAAAATAATAAAAAAATACAACAAAAAAAACAAGGAGACAGAGAAAGACGGGCATTGAAAGATGGAGAGAGAGAGACAGAGAGAGGGGGGATGGGGTGGGGGAAGCTGAGGGAGTCCGAGGGGGGGGAGAAGGTCGAGCTCAGCGTTAGCCGGTTTAAGGTTGTCAGATGGCTAGATTAAGCCGAGTCTCCGCGGTGAAGCATGACCTTGCCTCTATCTGCACCCAGATCTAAAGGGGACGGCGGTGGCGGCGGCGGCGGCGGCGGCGGCGACGGGGAAGGAGCAGGGGGCGGAGGGGGGAGGTTGGGGAGAGTGAAAGGTATGGGAGGGGGAGGGGAGAAGGGGAGAAGGGGAGGAAGGTGGTTGGGGAGAGGAAAGGCATGGTAGGGGAGGGGAGAAGGGGAGAGGGGAGGAGAGGTGGTTGGGGAGAGGAAAGGCATGGTAGGGGGAGGGGAGAAGGAGCAGGGGGCGGAGGAGGAGGTTGGGGAGAGGAAAGGCAAGGTAGGGGGCGGGGGAGAAGGGGAGAGGGGAGGATGAGGTGGTTGGGGAGAGGAAAGGCATGGTAGGGGGAGGGGAGAGGGGGAGGAGAGGTGGTTGGGGAGGGGGTGAGAAGGGAAGAGGGGGAGATGAGGTGGTTGGGGAAGGGGTAAGGAGAGGAGAGAGGTTGGAGAGAGAAAAGGTAGTTAGGGGGAAGGGAGACGAGATGGTTGGGGAGAAGATACGGGGAAGAGAGAGTGAGAGAATAGATGGTTGCGGAGGGGAGAGGGAGAGAAAAGGCAGATGATGATGGAGGGGGGGAGTGGGAGAGAAGAAATTATTGGGGAAGCCAGACATAGTTTGGGGAGGGAGAAGAGAGGGTTGGAGATAATGGGGGTGAGGACAAGTGAGGAAAAGGACGAAAGGGAGAAGCAAGAGTAGTGAGGAAGAAGGGGTGAGGAGGAGGGCGTGGGGAGGGAACAGGAAGGGAAGGGGAAGGTGTGGGAGAGGAGTAGGTGCAGACGAGGAAATAAGGAGAATAAAGAAAGCATGACGAATGAAGAGGAAAGGAATAGCGGGATAATGATAAGAACAACCGTGATGATGAAAATGATAATGGTAATATGGTAATTGAGATGATAAAAGCAGTAATGATGATAGTAATGATGATAATAACAATAATGAGGATGATGAGGATAACAATGATAATAACAACAATAACAGCATTAGTAATAAGAGCAATAGCCAGTGTGGACGAGAGAGAAGGACATTATTAGCGGACACTCGTACTCCCAGACAGGTTTTAAAAATATAGAAAAAAATGAAAGTCAAAAAAAAAGAAAGAAAAAAAGAGAAAAAGATAAGAAAAAGCCCGAAGACCCAAATTAGGGGAAGGGATGCCCGGAGAGGCCTCAGCGTGGCCGTAATTGTTAAAGATCTTGTTCAGTGTTTTATGATGGACGGGGGTGGAGGTGGATGGGGAAGAGGGGTGGGGAGGGGTGGATGGGGAAGAGGGTGGGGTGGGGGTGGGTGGGGGGATGGATGGGGAAAGGGGTGGGGAGGTGGCGGATGGGGAAAAGGGGTGGGGAGGGGTGGATGGGGAATATGGGGAAGTGGAAGGGATGGGGAGGTGGTGGGGAATAGGGGCTGAATGGGAGTAGGGGTAGGGAATAGGGATGAATGGGGTAGGGGGTGGGGAATAAAGTGGGATGGTAGTATGGGGAGGGGGTGGGGATCGGGGTGGATGGGGAATTAGGGGTAAAAGTGGGGAAGGGGAGTAGGAAGCGGGGTTGGTATATGGTGAAGGGGAAGAGGTAGGGAGTGAGGGAGGTGGATGTTGGAGCTGAGGGTGGTGGCGGAGGGATAAGGGAGGATATAAGGTTTTTGAGGAGGAGGGGGGAGGAGGGGGTGGGGAAGGAATGGACAAACGGCTTTTCTTTTTTCCTCCCTCTCTTTTCCTCTTATTTATCTATCTATCAATTATGTTTTCATGGCACACAGCGTCAGATTTTTGGGGATTCTGTACCTTTTTTTAAGGTTTATGAAGCAAGTTGTTTATGGCGCACAGTGGAGAGGATTCGCAAAAGTGTTTTATTGGATGCGGGATTCTCAACTGCAATATATTCATTGCTGTAACCTAGATTTGTGCTTTGTCTTTCCCTAAAGGTATATGCTCCTTTCCTTTCATCTCCTCCTATTCCTCCTGTTTTTCCTCTTCCTATTTTTCTTCCTGATTCTCTTTTGTCTTTCTTTTTTCTCCTTAAACACATGTTCACCTTCTTCTCTCTTTACTCTCCTTTTTCTCCTTTTTCTTCTTCCTTCACTTCTCTTTCTTCTTCTTCTTTCTCGCCATCATCTTTTTCTTCTTCTTTTTCCTCCTCATCATTTTCTTCTTCTTCTTTCTCCTCCTCATCATCTTTTTCTTCTTCTTCTTCACTTTCTTCCCCTCCTCCTCCTTCTCCTTCTCCTTCGCATTATCGTCGGCGAGAAGAAATCCTAGCTTCACCTTCATCCATCTTCTTAAAGTCTTCTTCGCTCGTCAGGCGACTCCTCCTCCGAGTTCTTGTTATTTTTTGTTCTTTTTTTTGTTATTTTTTGTTATTTTTTCATTCGCAGTTCCACTCTTTATTTGAATTTTTGCGTTAATGGGCAAGGGTCTGCGTTTGTGCTCTGGTTTTGCTTGTTTTCTTTGTTTTTCTGTTTTGTTTGAGCTTTGTTGACGATTTCTTTGAATGTTATTACTGAGGTTTTATTATTATTTATTTATTATTATTATTAGTAGTAGTATTTTTATTTACTTATTTGTTTATTTATCTTTTTTTGTGTGTGAAGGAAAATGTCGCGCCTGCTCGAGTATTTACTAATGTTCTGACACACAAACACACAAACACACACACACACACACACACACACACACACACACACACACACACACACACACACACACACACACACACACACACACACACACACACACACACACACACACACACACACACACACACACACACACACACACAC
>NC_091590.1:13674661-13677161 GCF_042767895.1 Penaeus vannamei | reverse complement strand
GAGAGAGAGAGAGAGAGAGAGAGAGAGAGAGAGAGAGAGAGAGAGAGAGAGAGAGAGAGAGAGAGAGAGAGAGAGAGAGAGAGAGAGAATGTACAGGCAGGTAAGCAGGTAGGTGGGTAGGTCGGCAGGAAAGGTAGGCAGGTAGGCAGGCAGATAGACAGGCAGTTAAACAGATAGGAAATGTAGACAGCAGACAGGCAGACAGGAAAGGTAGAGAGGCAGGCAGGCAGACAGGAAAGGTAGAGAGGCAGGCAGGCAGACAGATAGGAAATGTAGACAGGCAGGCAGACAGGCTGGCTGTCACTGAAAAACTTACCGTATTTGTGGAGAGACGAAAGCTCCTTGGGAAAGGAAGAAAAGCAGAAGAAAGAAACAGGGAAGTGATTTTAATGCCGCGCTTGTTTCCTCTCCCGGCGTCCCTTTTCCTCCCCCCCCCCCGTGCCACACCCAGAGAAAACAAAAAGGGAAAGCAGGTCCTTAAAGCGACCGGGTTCTTGGTGCTCCTCGACGATGAAGACGATATATGCAGAATACCTAGATCCTCCTCCTGCTCCTCCTCCTCCCTCCTCTTTCCCTTCATCCTCCTTCTTCTCCTCCTTCTCCTTCTCCCTCCTCTTTCCCTTCATCCTCCTTCTTCTCCTCCTCCTCCTTCTCCCTCCTCTTTCCCTTCATCCTCCTTCTCCTTCTCCCTCTCCCTCCTCTTTACCTTCATCTTCCTTCTCCCTCCTCTTTCCTTTCATCTTCCTTCCCCTCCTTCTCCCTCCTCTGTCCCTTCATCCTCATCCTCCTTCTCCCTCCTCTTTCCCTTCATCCTCCTCCTCCTTCACCCTTCTCTTTCCCTTCATTCTCCTCGTCCTCCTACTTCTCCCTCCTCTTTCCTCTCCTACTTCTCCACTCTCTCTTCCTCCCCCATCATTTCTATCGTTATACTCCCTCCCTCTTCTTCACCCTCTACCTTCCTCTTCCACTACTTCCTCTTCCCTCCTCCACATTCTCCCCCTCCTCCCTCCTGCACCCTTTCCAGATCCACCCTCTTTCTCTTCCTCTTCCTCCTCCTCCTTCCTTCCTTCCTCTTCCTCCGTTCTCCTCCACCTCCCACCTCCTCTTTCCCCCTCCCTTCTTTTCCACCTCCTCCTCCTTCCTCCTACTACTCTCTCCTCCACCTGCTGCTCATTCCTCCTCCACCTGCTGCTCCTTCCTCCTCCACCTCCTCCACCTGATGCTCCTTCCTCCACCTCCTCCCTTCTTCTCCACGTCCTCCTTCCTCCACCTCCTCCTCCCTCCAGCACTCCGTATCCGATCAGTTAAGAACCCGGACTGTTTTATGCAGGCTGGGGCCTCCTCTCCCTCCCCCCACCCCACCCCACCCCAGCCCACCCCACCCCACCCCACCCCACCCCACCCCACCCCACCCCACTCCCTCGCATTAATTGCCGCCGCCGAAAGCAGTCGCTTATCGGGCCCGGGAATCGCCTTGTTAGCTCGCCGTTTAAACGCATCGCCGGAACGTCAGCTCGCGCGGGTCCGGCCGCGGCGACGGCTCAATATATGATGTAAGATCTCCATTAATTAGAGCGCGGGCGGGGGTAGGGGGAAGGGGGGGAGGGAGAGGGGGAAAGGGGGGAGGGGGAGGGGGCAGGAGGCGACGCTCGCTTATCTTGTTTGGTTAGGGTGTGTTTGGGAGGGGGGGAGGGAGGAGGAGGGAGGGAGGGAGAGTGGGTGAGGGAGAGGGAGAGAGAGAGGGGGTGGGGGGCGCGGCAGGTGTATTTCCTGTAATGTGTTTACGTCGTGTGCGCATAATGTTGTGGGTTGTGTAAGGGGTGGGGATGGTGGGTGGGGGGTATTGTGTGTGATTCGTAGAGTGGCGGTTGGGGGCTGGGGTGGGCGGCATGGGCGGAAGTAAGACCGTGAAGGAAGTACAGCTGGGAATTTAAAGAGAGAGAGAGAGAGAGAGAGAGAGAGAGAGAGAGAGAGAGAGAGAGAGAGAGAGAGAGAGAGAGAGAGAAAGAAAGAAAGAAAGAAAGAAAGAAAGAAAGAAAGAAAGAAAGAAAGAAGGAGAGAGAGAGAGTGAAAAAAAGAGTGAGAGATAGAAGAGAAGAAAAGAGCAGAGAGAAGACAACGAAAGAACGAAAGAGGAGGAAGACCAACTCGTCGCCGCCGGCCCCGCCTCCTTCGTCCGTCCGAGCGCGTCCTTGGCGTCCGTGAGCGGTGATCGACGCGGCGCAGGTACTTGGTCGCGGGCGGTTTCCTCCGGGGACGTGGGCGGGCGGCGGGCGTGGCGCCTTAATTGGGATTGTCTCCTGTCTCGCCTCTCCTGCTGTTTCTCTCTCTATTCGGTTTCTCTCTCTTTTTTACTCTCCTTGACTCTTTCCTTTCTTATTTTTCTCCTTATTCTTTATTCACATTCCCTTCTGTTTTTTTTTTATCTCTCTCTCTATTTCCTTTCTTGTACTATTCAGTATCCCTTTTTTTCCTCTTCTATTTCCTCCTCCTCCCCCTC
>NC_091590.1:13664661-13667161 GCF_042767895.1 Penaeus vannamei | reverse complement strand
GATGTAAAACTAACTATGAGGAATTCTGAATAATTCAAAATATGTAATAATGTTTATGATTTGAGATGAAAATATATGCAGACTATGCTTACTAAAGATTTTCAACGTGTGCATTTTTTTCCATTCGTCCATCGAAGGACGAGTGGGTATCCATCGTATCGAACGTGTGGGAAAACGTCCAGTGGATTGAGTCCATCGATGGGAAAATTCCATTAAAAATCGCTGGATTTCACTAATCTATGGGTAGTCTGACCATACCATCCATCCAAGTGAATGGGAGTAGTTTGATGTCCTTTGGCTCGTGGCATCCCCTCTATCTTCTTCCATCATCCTCTTTCTTTGTGTTTCTCCCCTCCCCTTCGAGCCTATGTCTTTTCGCCATCCCACCTCCACTCCTTTCATCCTCTTTCTACCCACTTCACCCCTCTTCGTTTCTCCTCTTTCCTTTTCCTTCTCTCCCCTTCTCATTTTCTCTTTCCCCTCATTTCTCTCTCCCTCTCCTCTCCTCTCTTTTCCTCTCTCTCTAACTCTCCATCTTCCTCTCTTTCCCTCATTTTCTCCCCTTCTCTCTCTCTCCTCTCCCTCCATCCCTCTCTCCCTCCCTTCCCTCTCTCTCCTCTCCCTCCCTTCCTCTCCTTCCTCCCCTTCCCTCCTTCCTCTTCCTCTACCCCCACATCCCCCCTCTCTCCTCCTTCCCCTCAGCTGTTAGCGAGGAGTAGGAAGGTCTTGTCGATAGCGCTGTTCTACGTATTCCCTCGCGGCTTGTGAGGGGAGGCCTGAGGGGCAGTTATTAGTAGAATGGAGGAGGAGGAGGAGGAGGAGGTGGGCTGGTGGAGGAGGAGGAAGAGGAAGAGGAGGTGGGCTGGTGGAGGAGGAGGAAGAGGAAGAGGAGGTGGGCTGGTGGAGGAGGAAGAGGAGGTGGGCTGGTGGAGCAGGAGGTGGAGGGGGTGGAGGTCAAGGGATGGTGAGTCTTGAAAGTGAGAGGGAAGAGAGGGAGAGACGGGGAAGGAGTGGAAGAAATGAGAGAAGAGAAAGAGGGGAGACGAGGAAAGGAGAAAGAGGAGGAGGGGGAGGAGGAAGAAACAGGTGGTTTTGACCGAGGTCGTAAAATGTGATATTGATAATAAAAAAAAAAATGTGAATGCCATAAGAGGGAATGAAAAGGAAGTACGTTTCCCAAATTTCCTGAGCGGTTTTTATGAACTTTATTATCCAATGAAACTCTCATTTTCTTTCCTTATTTTTTCCTTTTTGCTTCTGCCTTTTCAATTCCATTTTCGACCCTAACTTTCCCCTCCTCTTCCTGCTTTCCACAACCTTTTTCGTAAATTTTCGTATTAAACTCTTTTTTTCTTCTTCTTTCCTCTCCTCTTCACTTTCGTTTTTGATCCTTCCCCTTCTACTTTTCCTTTTTTGTTCTCCCGTTTTATAAATTTAACTCATTATTCTTATATTTCTCTCTACCTGCTTGGCTGACTTCAGAGCCGCCAGAATATGCCGAGGCCTTTGCTGCTCCCCCCTTTTCTTCTTCATCTTCCTCCTCTTCTTCTTTCTTCTTTTTTCTACTCGCTTTTCTCCTTCTTGTCTACTCCTTTTTCTTCTTATTTTCTACTTCTTCGTTTTCTTCTTCTCCTACTACTGCTACTATTTCTTTTTCCTTTTCTTTTCTCCTTCTTATTGTTATTATTGTTCTTCTCCTCTTCTCCCCTTTCTGGTACTTCACTGCTGCTTCTTCTTCTTCTTCTCCCCCCCCCTCCGCCAGCATGCTACTGCAGGGGAGGTGCAGGAAAATACTGGCAGTCATTTAGGGCCGCTGCGCCACGCCGCCAGGAGTGTCCAGGCGGCGTCTGCCTGCTTCTGCTTGGCTCCCAGCTGGCCTCTTAGGCAGATGGCTCCAGGTGTGGCTCGCCGGTCCGGGAAACGAGCCCCTCTCGTTTGTTGGCTGGGGTACCGTGCCTCTCTTGGGGTCCTCTCTCTCTGTCTTGCGTTCTCTCTCTCTCTCTCTCTCTCTCTCTCTCTCTCTCTCTCTCTCTCTCTCTCTCTCTCTCTCTCTCTCTCTCTCTCTCTCTCGCACTTTCTATATATCTATCTATCTATCTATCTATCTCTATCTATCACTTTCTTTTTCTCTCTCTCTCCTTCGTCTTCCCTTCATCTCCCCTCTTCCTCCCATTCTCTACCAATATCCCACTTCCTTCCACCCTTTACCTCTCCTTTCTTCATCTATTCATTCCCTTCCCTCTCTGTCTGTCTTCCTCCCATCCCGCTCTCCTTCCCTCTTTCTCTCTCTCCTTCTCCTCCCTCCGCCTCCCCCGTCTTCTACCCACTCTCTCCTCTGCTCTCCCTCCGAAATAGGGGACTGACCAAACGGAGAGAACATAATATGTGCCATTTAAACTTTACGTCATGTGAGCTTTTTAACGAGAGCATTGTTTGGCGATGCTGATGCTGCTGGTGGAGCAGATGGGGAGGGGGGGGGGAGACAGACAGACAGACAGGC